>NW_015373886.1:506609-694960 GCF_001272555.1 Dufourea novaeangliae | reverse complement strand
GGAAAGAAACAAGAGAATTGCAGTGGAAGTTGGATTATTTGGACTGGTTTTGGCGACTGGTACACGTTTGAGCGATCGGAGGATAATGTTCTTTTGACGAGAAAGTGTGTACAGTTGATTCTGCTTTTAGAGGATAGGAGGTTGTAGAAAAATTTGTTGAAAAATGGAGGATTGTCTCTAGATCGTAAAACCGGCAAATAGGAGACGATAAGTTAATTAGGAATGTTGTTTACTTGAGGGTAATTTTGTAGAGCAATATGCTGGAATATGTGGATTTAGGATTCAAGTTACGTGAAGATTTTTAAAAGGGCAAATTTGCCGGAGCGTGTTGGATCAAAGTAAATATCGTGTAGAGAATTGGATTTTTCTCTGGGTCGTGTTACATCGAAATTGTGTAAACACACAATTAGGTATAATTTCTGTACAAAGTTATTATATGAGTATTTCTATTCTGCCTAATAATTAACTTTGATAATATAATTGCAGACGAAATGTTCTTCTGTGCTGTATACAATTTACGATTTCTTTGTCGGGTTAGATTACAATTAAACTGGAAAAATGTACTACTTCTAAAATAAATTTTACTGTATTAAAGAACCGCTTGCATAACATTTGTTTATAAATGTTTATAATCTACGAAATTGTTAAATGTTGAAATTTGGTTGTCGGTGTGATTAGCGTAAACGGTGTATGGGAATTAAATTCTATTATAAATCGATTATGTACAGAGTTAATTAACATTATATTACATTATATTGTTATTAAATTACATTTAATGACAACAAACGATATTTCCATATGAATATTAACGTAATTGTTATTAAATCCGTATAGTGAATTTAGTATAAGTGGATCGTTTCCGAAAAATGATAGGGCCATACTCATAGTCAGTTATTTAAATAAAATCCTATTAATCTATATTTATTATGTATATATTAAAATTCAGACTGATGTTTAAATACTGTAAATAATAAAAGTGTTCAAATAATAAAGTTATTTGAATTACACTATGTACCAACAACGTGATATGAAGAATATTCTGATTTTAACTTAACATAGCAACAATGATTAATATTAGACTGTGAATTTTTATACATTTATAGTATCTTTTATCTTGGAAATTGCGATAAAATATAGGTTTCGTTAAAAATTAATTCTGTTTTTGTGTTATTCTGAATATATTAAAACCTCCAGTATCTACAGAATTAAAAATTTTGCTTCATTTTAATTTGTAAAAACTGGTATCTCAAATTCTGCATTTGCATACATTTCCGCAGCCTAATTATTATAATTGCGTTTGGTATTTTTAAGCAGGAATTGAATAAAGTATGTATTATACATGTATAATGAGAATTACAAGGAATGTTCTGCAGGGAATCGGGCCGAAAATCGATCGATTCGGTAACAAACAGATCGACGTTTTAATTCAGCCAGGAGATCCGTTCTCCGGGGATTCATTTTCGTCAGCCTGGGGTAAATAAAAAAGTCACAGATTAACCGGGATCAGTCGATTAGAGCGAGATGACGTTGCAAAACTCGCACTTGATGCGACCGCCAGCAAGTTCAGAAATCTTCCGGGATATCTGCCAAATTCCAATACCGTGGAAGATGAATTCCGCAGATTCGAGGTGTACAATGCTCAAACTATTTACTCGAGGCAAACAGAAATCGGAACAATCGAAAAGTTTCGATGCTAAACTGGCACAAAGGCTACAAATGTTTCGTGAATCAAAGGCGCATCCCGAAGCAAATTCTGAATTTTGTTACAATAATAATAATAACTGTTACAATGTGTAAATATTAGGTTACTATTTTTTGTGAAACATGTTCGTTTCGAAATATTTCAAATACCTATCCTATTTTAACAATATTAGTTATTTTTCGACATTTTGACTACACAGAAGATTGGAATGATATTCTGAATCTAAAATGTATTGTCACCATAGTGGAAGTATAGTTGAATTACTTATTGGCACACCTGATATATAATACTCTATATTTTTAGCGTAAATTTTAAATTAAATTAAAAGTGAATTAACAGTGCAATGTAAATTTGGGCTATTTTGCAAGTTTTTATTTCGGCGAAATGGCGTAAGTTGTTAGAAAACACGAAAAAGTGTTATAAATGTAGCTGAAGTTTTCAGTTTGTTTTAACTGATATGTGGTTAATTATTGAGATTCTACGTTATCGATTGAAATTGGATATCTTAATTTCCGCATGACGATTAAAAAGACAATTAATGCGCGACTGATTAATGCGAAATTGTCAAATGTTATTCTTCCGCAAATTACTGCTCTGCCGAAATGGTATAACGCGTCACGTTAATGTATCACGGATAAACATATTAATTAAAGCAGCATCGTCATACGATTAAACGCGCCGACGTATAAACGCACGTTCTGAACGCGGAGGAAATACGCAGTCATTCGATAACGTCGTTAAACCGATATTTAACGCGAGAGGATTTAAATTTCATTTCTGTCACGAGAACTCCGTGAAACATGTTACCGACAACTCGTTAGCGACACGCGTTAAGCAGAATGTAAAATCGTTAACGTTCCGTCGAGAGGAATTTTACGGGAATATGAAACAAAGAATTATTTGTAGCGCATAGAATTTGAGAAGATATTAATTTCAAATAGAATAGAATATTATTTTCTTCTGTTCCGCATAGCTATAATTTCCCATGTGTTTAATATGATCATTACAATTAATTTTGATGGGATATTCTAAGTCTAACATGTATGAGATATTCTATAAGTTAAATATGTAGGATATAAGTGGCTAAAAATAACCTCCTCAAAAATAGAACTGTTTTGTTTCTTGTAGTTCGTATAATGAATTTTACTATGAGAAATTGCATTTTTAATGGATGACGATGTTTATTATAATAAAACCACTAAAGGAATGAGTAATATGAACGGAAAATAAAGCACAATTATAGCTCGACTGAAAATCGGCCACTCTAAAATTACAGACAAATGCTTAATTAAAAAAAGAAGAGAACAGAATCACCTTACTGCAGCTACTGTCACAAACATACATGTACCAACCAACCATCTTTTAGTGGAGTGCAGAAGATTTGAATCACAAAGGTGCATATGTAACGTGAACCCTGACACAGCTCTCGTTTCACAGGACCACTTCAAGAAGACAATCAATTTTCTATACGACACTGACGCGGTCTACTCGCGATAAATTCGCGATTTGCCCTCGCATCGATTCTCTCTCGACTACACTTCGCACTACGAGACACCCTACAAAATGGAATTACTCTCTAAGTAATGTATTGTAAAATATGAAAAGGTCTCCTCGCAATCAGAATTACTTTTTCCACTTGTTTACCTACCCTTTCCTTACGCCCCATAAATTTCGTCCGAAATAACAACTCCCAAGTACCAAATTTCCTTCCACGTCTGAAAAAGTGTACCACAGAGTTGGGAACACTATGAGAAATTCGAGGGATCGGCGAAATATACTCGAGACGGTGAATAAACGACCTTCCCCATTGTCGGCTACCGTTAATTTTCACGAATGTTTCGCCGTCGCCGCAAACGGCCGGAAACTCTTTCAAGTTGGTACGTGTACGAAATTAGAAATTCGTTTCGACGGGGAAGTGGGGGGCGCGCGGTCGAATGCCTCGAGCTTTTGAGTTGTCGTCGGTAGCAAAGTTTCTGCGCCGTGCCCTGTTAAATCTGCGAGCCATTAAAGTTGCCCCCCCCCCACGATCGGTAAGCCCGAACAACTCAACGAGGATTCAAATAGCTTAAACTTATCGCCGGCTAATACAGTATTGACGAGGCAGAATTCCTGTACCCCCGTAAACTTGTCACCGGGAGGACACGTTCAACCCTCCACAGGACCGAGTTACACGAAAAACTTTCCAGTTTTCGCTCGAAATTCTCGCCCCCCAACCCCCCGTACTTTTGTCTATTTCGGCCGACTGGAAACGATGATGGTTTCGTAAGGAAATCTTGCGAACCCTTGGGCCATTCTTCCGCGATAACGGAAAGCTCGCGTGTAAATTTGCTGAACAATAGCACGACTCCACGATCTTCTTGAATGGGAACGTGTTTGTTAATAGAAACTTCCAATTAATGCCTCTGTAAGTTTTTACGGTATGATGAGCTTCGTCTGTTAAGTTTGCTATTCTCCTCGCACATTGTTCACGTTACATCCCTTTAAGTAAAATTATTTCAAACTTTGTAATGATTTGTTCTTACGAAATGAGAAATACACAAAACGTAGACGTAAAATTTGAAAATAAATATTTTAAAACGTAATGTCTACTGAAATATAATCTTCGTTTCGGGTCATTTAGATCCGAGGAAAGCAACAAGGTTAATATACACATGATATTCAAAGTATTGTACGTTTGCATAGGTTATTAGTGACCATGTTATTTTCACGAAATTACTTCATTCGTATAGAAGTAGTAATGACAACTCACTTGAGATTACAATAAAATAAACATGTCAGTGAATTTCATGGAACGAAAGATAAAGCAAACTAAGGAACCACCAATTTCCACCAAATAACCATGAAAATTATATTTATATAAAATAATACTATTTCGTCTCCAATAAATAAACACGTATCCAAGCAACTATTTAATGGAATTAATTGTCTAATTCTCAGGATACATTTTCTTTTTGCTTCTCATGTGACTACTATTCCTACATTACCAGCCAGAAATATTCAACCAGAGATTATGAATGATGGAACAGTAACAATTCATTATTCCGTTGCAATACAATAAAAGTTACAGAATCAGTACATATACAAATAATTTCCAATCAGTTTTCGCACATTATACAGTGAGTGTAAAAGGTATTCGTACACCCTTTAAAACGGAACAACTCTTTTAAAATTCAATGACTTGAGTTGTTTTTTGTGAAGTTAGAGACATTAATTTACTAAATGATGTGAAAAGAAAAATTTGAAAAAGTTGCAATTGGTCCGAATCGCGAAGAAAATATTAAAGGTCGTGTTTTACAACTTTTTAATCTGAGGCTATAATGAAAATTTAATAAATACGTATCGAAGATTTATGTTAGTTATGTACATACTGAAACTTTTATTGAAATCGGTTAATACAGAAACGAGCGACAGGCATAAAAAGATATGAGAATTGTTAGATTTACTACATTTGTAGATCGAAAGTCGGGAAAAACTGCGATTTTTAACATTTTTAATCGTTTGTATCTCGTAGCAACGTTAATAACTAACATAAATCTTCGATACGTATTTATTAAATTTTCATTATAGCCTCAGATTAAAAAGTTGTAAAACACGACCTTTAATATTTTCTTCGCGATTCGGACCAATTGCAACTTTCTCAAATTTTTTTTTCACATCATTTAGTAAATTAATGTCTCGAACTTCACAAAACAACTCAAGTCATTTGGACCAATTGTAAAAGAGTTGTTCCGTTTTAAAGGGTGTACGAATACTTTTTACACCCACTGTATATCAAATCTGTGTAGAATAATATTTGTTTCTTTCTTTAATTATTAAACTTGCGCCCGTTTCTGGTTTCAAGCACGTAGCCAGCGAAAACCAGGAGCGGGGGTTGTTTCGCCAGCGTGATCGATGCCGAAAAGAAAAACACCGCAAACCGTCCAGCACGCGGAAACTCGGACATCCCGGAGACGGCTCGGAATGTTTTATAACGGGTGGACCGTGCGTTTTCTTCGTTCCGTTCGTCGCGCCACCCACACGAGTTTCTTTCCCAGTAGAAAACAACGCTGGCTCGAAACGGTGAATAGCCGCAATTGTTACGGCGACGACAAAAGTTTAGTTAAAACGCGAGAGGAAAGGAGGTGGCCGGCTCCTGGTTTCGCGGATCTGTTTTCCAGGTTCCTTTGCCCGTGTGGTTCGCAATTAAACGCACGTCCCGATTGTTCTAGGAAAACTGCTTCGAAAAGAGAGTCTCCCCTCTCGCGCTTAGTGGAGTGCGCTACCGAGTCGGCGAAGCTCGGCCCCACAGAGCGATTAGAAGAAACGGCCGGAATGCACCGATTGTTCTTGGAAGTACGAAACTTTGAAAGGGGAAGCCCCCTGAACGGGGAAACGAAAGTGCACGGCTGAACGACCCGAATGAATTTTTATGGGATTAAGATGAGCTGGGTTGGGTTAGTATTAGATTCGAATCGTAAGGTCGTGGTGTCCTGCGAATATAGGGGAGACCCGGCTATAACTAGGTGCCGGAGGAAAACCAGGAGTTACTTTTATCTTACTATTGTCCTTTACCTTTGGTGGCTGGAAGATTGCAAGGTCAACCGTGTCTAGCTGACGGCAGGTATTTAAGAGTGATGCTGTAGCCAACAAAACTTTGTTTCTAATCTTCGTTTGCGTGACAGAATGTCTTGAACGAAAATTTTATAATAGAATATTGAGTACAGTTTTACCTGTTATAATTTTTGTAAGTGAAATGAAAAGGTACACGAAATGTGTTAGATTAAGGAGTATGTAGCGTTTAAAAGGATGGTGCAACTTACTTTGACAGTAAAATTGCTTCAATCTCATCTAAAGTGTATGAAGCGGATGAAAGTGTACTTGTGCAGGTAGATTTAAAGCTAGAAATGATAACTTTGTTATTAAACTGGTAAATCCTCATTACTTATTGTATTAATAAGTATAAGAGATTATTTCCTGTTTCTCTTCTCAAAGTTGCGAAAGCACATTAAAGTTTCCCTTCGTTAGACTGCACTTTCCATAACGAAACATTCATTTAAAATTTACGAATCTAAAAGACGTAATAGTTTCAATGCGATCGTCTGAATGCGTTAAAACGTTCGACGTTCAATTTTGAGGAAATAAAGGTGGGTTCTACTTATAAATGGAGAATTGCAAGGAAACAATGACAAAGAAGTCATCTTAATTAGGGGACAGCTATAATCGACCGGCGACGATTTCCGGTTTAAAGAGGCAATAAAGCAAACGACTGGAAACTTTCCTCTTGAAATCGTCTGGATATTTCGCCATCGTTGTCGTTTTTGTTCGACTTCTTATTCCACCACGTCCTCCTTTATATTTTCCCCTGTTGTTTTCTCTTCTTTTAACTATGACTCAAGCAATTTCATCGTGTTTCTAATTATTGTTCAAGGGAAACAGCCCTTATAATCACGTATGCTTTCTTATTCAGAGAAAGTATTCGTTACTTTAATCTCGTGATTGCAAGCCTTCCAGTTTCGTATAGTGCAGAATTACATCTGCTATGTCGTCAAATTAATAACATTATTTGTTGAATGAGGATTTCCGTTCTGTTATACAATTCATCAAATTAATAATAGAGAAATGTAGAATGTTTGTCAATGTCCACCAATATATTGCACTATTTCTAACTAGCAAAGTCGGAAAACATATTTTGGATTTGAATTCACATTTTTATAATATTATAAATATGGGGTATATATTATTCATTCAGAATCAGAAATTATTGTGATATTCATTGTATTATAGTAATATTGACGATACGTTGTCAGGTAAATAGGAACATGCACTTTCAGGCATTACATTAAAAATATAAAGCGAGCCTTGATAATATTAAAAGACTTGCACACACAGTATCTCTTTGTCCCGCGGTTCTATTCATTCGTTTTCTTTAACAAAAATACCTTGCGAACTTCAATGTGTTGATAACAGACAGTATGGAACCAACATTGTCCGTTTTACAACTATTATTTAGATTCGTGTACCAGTAAGTTAAGATTCCAAGGTAATATCACTCTGTTGTGTCAGGATTAGTTAAACAGAATCGTAATTTGTGAATACACCGCAACAATGTGGGAAAAATTTCGATGAACTTGCAATTTAGAACGAGATGCAATTAATTAAACGGTAACTCGATATCCCCGTGCGTCTCCATCATATGCGTCCGTTGTAGTGAACCCTTCAACAGAATTTCAGGTTAGTTCAGCATCGAGATGCTGTCACGCACAGCAAGTTGCATGAAAACTGATTTTCTACCGTAACGCGTGCTGCGAGGATCTACACGGCGCGATCGAAGAGGATTACAAACGGTACAAGTCGAATGACACGTGACACGAGTCCGTCCAGTTATTTCTCCTCGAAACGTATTAACGGAGAATGATCTGGCGTGAGAAAGAGTGGGTCGATAAATTATGGGAGCGCGGAGAAGCAAGGACCGAGGGCGACCCCAGCTCGTAATAAGTGATTGCAAAATAATGAAGAATCTTCAAGAGCGATGAGGATCGAGCGAAATTTATCCAGGCTGATGGAATCCATTAGAGCTCGCGAGCTTTTTATTTCAGAGAAACCTTTCGCCGCGGGGAGAATGTATACGTAGGGTGAATGGGAAAAGCTACCGAGCGAAGTGAAGCAACTTGTGTTTGAAAGGAATTAATTGGTCGAGAAACATGGCAGATGAGAGAGATATCCGTTGAAGGCTTCTTTTGCTTACGTACTGACACAGCTATATGCAACGACATACATCAACGAAAAATGGAGGGATTTATCTGCTGTAACTAGACCTGCAGAGTGTAATGAAAATAAAATTTATTAGTATTTGCTGTTAGCAACCTTCCACGATTTTTTTCAACGACTGCGGTTGTTAGAGTTACTTCCGAAATTCCATAATTATTCCAATTGTACATATGCTCTAAAAGTTTAATGTTAATACCAGTACAATAGTGCTTTGCTACAACTTAAAGAGAATTAATAATATTTATGGTTGTTAAATCCGTTTTGAAATCATCACCGCGAGTCTGACTCGACATTATAAAGCAAAGGGTTAAACTCCTGGTACAGGAAATAAAGTTTTGTAGAATTTTCAGTTTTGTAAAAATTCTTTTGTGTATAGCATGTGAATAATCAACTAGATAATTTTTATTTGTTTCACTTTTATTTTGTATATATTCGTATTAAAACGCTGGTATAGTTCATATTCTGCACGTCTTATCGTCCTAGTAGATAGAAAGGACGAATATTACCAAGAAATTCTGTTTTTTCCTCTCGAACACAAAGGCTGAATTTAAGACAAATACTGGATAGGTGATTCAAAAGCAACTGACTTAAACAACATAGAAAAGTTAAATAAGAAATTAATGGTAATCAGTGTAGAAAATTGATGAATTTCTAATAGTATTAAGAAATTGTAGAAATATCTAACAGTACTAATAAAATTTATTTATTGCGAACCTTTTCGAGTGTGTAGCTTGAAATTCCCCGTGGACCACCTAAAATATTGCTTTCCCGCCAATCCAATCCCTAAAGCGTAAGAAGAACCTCACGTAGGCATGAATAATATTCCACTTTCAGACCCTCGCCATAAAAAATACTGCCCATACGAAATTAAATTTAACTGAAACAAAAGCGTCCCCCTCCCTCCCCCCGCCCATTCCACTCCAGATGCCAATCAAACCCGGGGAAATTTACGGAAGGCTTATGAAAAGGCACGGTCCAGGAACGTGTCCGTGCTGAGCTTGCAGAGGCTCCCTCAGAGATCGTAATCGCGTGCGTGAGATCGTACGCGCGGAAAGATTGTAAATTTTATTGGCTCCTCGATCTCATCGCTAGCAGGAGATATAAAAAAGGGACGGGATTTATACGTGTTTCACCGTCCTTCGTTCACCAGCAAGAGAAGAGTAGCTCTGTACATCGTCGTTCATAACTCGCTGGACACTTGGTCGCTTGGAGAGAAATTCGTAGATCGTTAAATTCGTAGACGATTCAGAGAATTCGTCTTCGTAAATACTATTTAGAATTGTTTAAAAAATTACGAAATGTGCATCGACTCAGAAATATCTGAGACTTTTCGCGGTCGATTCACCTTATAGTTTTGAATAACGAAGGAAAGGTATAGGTGTGTCGGAAACTTTTGTGATATTCCATACACTTTTTTTATAACAAAATGGAGCAGTTTGCAACAATTGAGCAGAAATATAGATAAAGTGCCGGAAACACGAAATATAATTATGTAAAGTAATACTAATTTCACAGATGTTTCAAACATATATGTATACAGGGTGTTTCTATATGCAAGACTAAGTTGAAAATGTAGAATAATATTCTTTCGTATGTATAAAGTTCCATAATCCATTAAGAACGTTTCAACGTGAATGAACAGACGTTTCTTTCCAATCAGACAATTAATCGAAGAAATGCTCACGCTAATTGTGATCACTTATCTTGTACTCTAGTGATGGGAAAGCTCTAAGTTCTGGAATCAGTTCCAATTTTCGTCACCAAAGTGGTGGGAGCGCCACTAAATGTCCCATAAATTCCCAATTTTTCCCGCGCTTTTTCAACTTCAAATTTCGCAGTTAAATTGAACTTAGAATTTATTTTAATGCAATTCACCCACCACTGTCATATGCCCGCATGCTGCACGCTGTTGCCCGCTAGTGAGTTTGGCGTTCGCTGAGTTGCCCATCACTGTTGTACTCGAATAAAAGAATTTTCGTTCACCGATGAACACGACTGTTCGATAACTTGGGCATATATTTGGACCTTCTAAATAGCAATCTTGTAGGAGGGGGGGGGGTGTGCCGAACAATTGTGAGTTACCAAGATACGGGGGTTTCCCGCGTTTGTCGACGGAATCTGTTGTCCACCCGCGATTTCCGTGTGGCTCGTTGCAATTCGAGCGATCGCGCTCGGTCCTCGAGTGCCTCTCGCGATGGACGCCACCTCCGTTCCGTTTCAAAGAGGCGAGAGAAGGAGAGAGAACCACGCAGCGCGCCTCGATTCCGGGGAAATTGGATGGAACGAGGGTCGAAGTAATCACGATAACAAATTTTCAGGGGCTGAAAATACGAAACGACGGCCGGCCAGAGATTGCAGTTTACGAGCTGCCGAGTGAAAGCATGACTCGAGGAAATTTCGCCGAGGTAACGGGCTCCACGTGCCACACTGCCGCTCTTTTGTCAGTTACTTTTATCGTCCCTTCTTGCGACCGATTTAATGGAATTTTCAACGGTCCTCCCTTATCGGGTAACGAGCAATTGTTCCGATTAACGAACGCCGAGCGTGGAGGTTGATAAAGCGGAAAGAGGAGCGTATGGATTTTGTCATCGACACGGGAACTTTATTTTGCGTGTGGAAGTTGGCCTAGTGGGAAGAATTTTAGAAAATGGGATTATTGCACTTTGGCAAATAATTTGAAAGACAAAATTGACATTTTTGCGCCTAACATTAATAAATTTAGGTCTGAATTGCACAGTGTTCTCTTGGAGAGGGTAACATAGTTATAATTATTATTAGGTTTAGTACTAATGCATTTTTATATCTATCTGAATCCTTTTCTTATAACTGTTATATATCATTATAACTCAATATTACACCATTGTATTCTTGTGCCGTAACGTTTTGAATCAAATATTGTAAAAATGGGTCCTCACCCGTATGTATAAATTAAATTAAATTATTGTTCGGTGTGCCAATAAATACTATACTGTCGTTCCAATATGGTGGCATTTTAGATTTCAGAATATCTTTCGAAACTTCTGTTTAGTCAAAATGGCGAAAGATGATAAGAACAAGTAACTAATATTGTTAAAGCAAGATAGGTATTTGAATTATTTCCAAACGAACATGTTTTACAAAAAATAGTGAACTATTTATTGCTATTCTTAATAGTTTCTGTAAACTGTAAATAGCAATAGATTTGTCAAAGTGGCAGAAGGGAAAACGAAGATAACGAGGGTTTTGCTACTAAAAAAGGATACAATTTTTTGAATCATGGTACAAAAATACTCTTCGTAGACCAATTCACATACACGAGGATCAGACTCGAAAAATTCACTCTGTCTCAAAAATAATCTGCATTACCTGACCTCCCCTTGTGATATGACCGCGACAATACCGCGATTAAGTCGACTGCTTAACACCTAGCTTTCCCTTTAATAAAGCAAACCCACGATTGCTTTTGAATTCACGGACACGGAAGCTGCGAGCGTTGTCCGACTCTTTCCACATTATACAGTCTGAGGAAGAGGAAAAAATTGCCGAGCAATGTCCTGGGAAAGATCGCAATGGGGATGAAAACGGTGGGATGGGGGGAGGGGGGTGATGGAAAGGGTGAAGAATTCAGAGCCACGCTGGCAGGATCTTTTGTTAGAACGCATTGAATCTTCCCGTCTTTTTCAATTGTTTTCATCTGTGTACCTGCATTTCACTCCTTCGCCCACCCCATCCATCGGTTCGCCGTGGACTTTATATTAAATCTTACGTAATAAAACGTTCAGCATTATTTCGTTGTTATATCGTCTATCTGCCGTCAATCAAGCACCCCCTTCTTTCTCTCTTTGATCCTTGAGTGCTGCGAAATGCACTCAAAGAGAGCTGGGAACGAACAGGGGAAGCGTGAAACGATTTGTTTTGTGATGTCAAGGTGAAGCTACTCTGAAGTATATTATTATAATATTAAATGTGAAGCACTGAACAAAATTTACGCGTGTGTGCAATTTTTAAAATTAAATTTACGTCGGCGGTAGAAATAGTTTTTAAAATTTATCAATGTTGCTTTCAACTTCATGAATATATGGTAATATAAAAATTGAATAAAGACTTCAGGCTAGTCTTCTTTCGTAAAAAAATTTGCATGATTTTATGTAGAACAATTTATCTTTAATCTCTTACTGGTTTCTGTCTGTTAAATCTCAGACGTGACCCACAAAAAGCAAGCCTGCAGAGACGTAGAAAGTAAAGAGGTAGAGCCGACAAGAAGGTCAGTTAATCAAACTTCAATTCAACAGCCTGTCCTGGCTTAATCGTTGCATTTTTCATTTCCTGCGCTGGACCCGGACAGGAAATGAACGAATAAAGGAAACCAGTCAATGTCTGAAAAAGGAAGAAGCGACGAAATATGTCGAACAAAATGGGTACAAACCATTAAGAAATATAAGTGATATCTCATTACTATGGTAACTGATTTAGAATAGACAATGAATGTGGAAACGTATTTTCATCCAGTCAATTCTACAGTGGCAGAAAAGGGTGTCTAGACACCACTGATTATTGTCTTCAACATTTATATTTATATTGAACTTTAAAATTAAATCATAACTAAACTATGGACGTGTATGCAATTTCACGGTTTCAAATATTAACACTAGAACTACTAAAGTAGTCAAAATAACTGGTTAGTACACTCTTATAACGATGATTAAAATCTTACAACAATGCATTTCTTCAGATCCTTCACAGTACTTATTGTAGTATGAAAATGAAGAAACTAGTTAATTTATAAATACGCATATTTTTAAGATCGGCATATTTATCGAACCGATAGAAATAAATGTACATAGGTGGTTCTAGTGTTATTTGATATAAATGAAAATTGAACAGAAATCCATTTCACCTACTAAAACTTCGATTATATTAATAATAACATATACATATTATTAAACTCAATTAAAGTCTTCATTTTACAGCATTTTTCGTGCTAATAGGTGATACAAGAGTACAAATATCGATACTTTAATCATTACAGAACAGTCTGACCTGAACAATTCTTAATCTACGTCACTTTATGTACCTGATTACAAAAATGATGAAAAGAATGTTATCTCCGGAACTATACGTCGTAGCACCGCGAGGCAGACGAAAAATGTTTCAGGCAACGTTTCACGGTCGATTACTTAAGGCTCCCGTGCATTGTGCTCCTGTACGTTTGATTACAACCCGTCATGGTCCGTTGCGGTCGCAATTTCACGGCCTAAAAAAATTAAACAACCAGGATTCGTCGGTGAATCGACGAAACGGAAACAGAGCCACCCGCGACAGCGTGCTTTCAATGCATCCTGAAGGAGAACGACGAGACGTGGCGAAAAGAGGCAAAGAACACCGGAGGGAATTAGAGCGTGCCTCGAAAAAGATGAAATGAAGACGAAAAAAGGAAACAAGAGAGGAACTCGCGACCGGGTTCAATAAGAGTTACCTAAAGGGAGCAACGGGATCGTAGGAACGAGGGAAGAACAGCTTAGAGAGATGAGAAATAGAAAATTACAAAGGCGAAACAACTGTTCCGGAGAAATTAAAAACTTGAAATCTCTTCATCTAAGCCGTAAGAAGATTAGGGAACTTCAACAAGATTTGACGGTCTGAAGTTTTTGTAAGTCATGGAATATTTGCAGTTTCCAAGAGTCTTACGAAAGGACTTTGGAATTATTAATTATTACTATTTTTTATTCATTCTATCCTTACTAGGTACACTGCTCTCTGCGTATATTGGTGTTTTTAATTCCTAATAGCAGAAGTACAGGAAGATAACACTGTATTTAGTCATCTGCAATCAGTTGTACTTTCTTAATAAAGATGTAGAATTTTATTTTATGCATTTATAGTGTGTAATATGAAACACATATAAGTATGCTTTTTCGAAAGTTTAAAATTTAGTTAATCTTAAAAATGTCTTCAGCACTGTCAACAGATCTACAAACGGAAGTTCTTACTTGTAAATAAATGTGACGAATGAATATTCGCGTAATTTAAACACGCCACCAAATCCATATCAGACTTAAAAATAACCACGGAAATATTTTCGAATCGAAAGGACACAGCATAAATAAATCTGCACGGGCAAGAGAAAATAGCTGTGACTGAATGAAGTATGCGCGAAGGGAGCGTATGCAAATATTGGCGCAATAAAGGAGTAGGATTAACAATTTTCTAAGTGGATTCTAATGCAAAGTGAAGCGGAAGAACGGCACAAAAGAAGCGGCGGTGAAGTGATTCGTAGAAAGAATGCCGGAAAACACGGCGCGATTGAAGGAAATAAGTAGAAGCGGAATTTAATGAAAGCGACGAGGAAAGAAGTGCAGCCATCGCGAAGAAGAATAAGAAAAAAAAAAAAGATGAAGCGAACGCGCTGGGAGACGAAGGGAAACAAAGCGTCGTTCTGTACCGTCGACGTTGGAACGGTCCTGAAACTGGAAGGGGGGAACAGAAGAATGGCACCGGCGTCTAGCTTGGTCGCTGCAAAGAAATTTGGATCGCAATTACGGAATTAGTTTTTTCTCCCTTCGTAGCGGTGTTCAACCAGTGGTGCACGACGATGACGACGACGACGAAAAATAAAACGTCGTCGGAATGGTGTACGTGGCCCTGGTCGAGCGGAGCCACGGGTCGTCGTTCGTTTGGTACTTCCGGTCCCCTAGCGGACGTCGCGTCGTCGACTAATTTTCCGGCTGCTCGCTATTTAGACGGTTTTCGCGACGCAGGGGCATTAAGACGTAATGTTCTCGCTTAAAAATCGCCCACCATTTGCGGATAATTGTATGGAGAACTGCTCGGTGAATATTCGTTAGACGTATTATCATTGGAGATTTTCTTCCGTTTTGTTTTTGGATGAAACGTACGATAGATAGAGGTATGTTATGACGATTTGCATGAGTGTGATTTGAGTACTACAGTTTGCGAATCGAATTGTAATATTATTTTATTGGCGTAAGAGAACCCTCAACAAAACAACCAAATTTCTGTCTGATTTGAGTTTTTGCAAATTACACAATAAAAATCTGTATTTGTATTAACATCTACAGTCTAAATATAGTTGATTCGGGAATGCCTATACTAGTGAACAACAAAGTTGCCACTTTTCCGAATTGTTTCATTTTCATTATTTTTCAACGTCAACTTAAAACTCTGGTATGTGTTTCACATATGTATATTCTACTACAGAATTAAGAGCTGTATAATATCCAGTCTATTTACGTTTTAAGTCGATATTAAGAAATAATAAGAATAAAAAGAATTAAGTTTGAAATTAATTAAGAAATAATAAGAATAAAAAAAGTCAAAGAAGTGGTAACTTTTTCGTTCGCTACTGTATAATCGATTACCAGATACGATTTACCCCCATCTAATCGAACGACTTTCACCTACTGATCTTTTGATTTTCGGTTCAATAATAACACGTTAATAAGTTATCGTGAACGTGTCGATTCTGATAATTCTGTCTGCAGTGAAACTGAATCGCGTGGAACTTAACCGTATCTCTATGGGAGTTTCCTGCGTTTCGACTTATCTGGGTACGGCAGTTAGCCGGAAACCGTGCTGACTGTGAAGTTGCACCGTACTTCCACCCCCTGTTAAACACGCTCGCTAATTCCTCAATAGGAGAATTCCTGAGAACACTCCGGAAGCCGCGATCTTGCGCCAGCAATTTCTATACCCGCGCCTGCACCTCTGACGATTTACTTATCGAGTAATTGTCGTGATTGTTGAACATAATTTTCGCCGCAACGAAACAAATGTGGAAACATCATCAGTATTTATTACATTGGTATTCGGATAGCAGATTGTACAATTTTCTGAACGTCAGCGTAGTGAAATGATTTAATAAGAATTTGATTTGATTTAAAACCCGATGAAACTTTTAATAGAATTAAACAAATGTCTGTTTCTTTTCATTCTCTGCATAAATATCCGCATAAATATCCACAGTATATAATTCCAAAATCACTACTATTTAAGCCACAACAAACAATACATTGTGTGGTTCGAAAAAATATGAAAACGAGATAGTTTAACAGTTTGTTTTTCATAAATTAAAGTGCCTGTTTCAGAGACGTCACGTGAAATATTCCCACTAAGGCACAATGACTGGCTGAAAGCTCCTGGCGTGGATTAAACATTCGGCCGCGTCTCATTTATTTTCCTCCGCCCCTATCACGGTTTTCGATTATAGAATCCATATAACCAGCCCAGGGAATTGACGAAGGCGAGCACTCATTCTGCTGTCTCATGTAAATCGATAGCACGCCGCCGAAAGTTGCGAAAAGAGCCGTTGTCGTTGAAAAAGAAACAGGAAAAACACGGTCGGGGGAAAAAGGAGTAAAATGCGCGCGTGATCGAGAACGACAGAAAGAGGCGGCGGCGGACACACAACCGAAAAAAAAGTCAGACACGATGAGAAAAGGAAGGAAATTAAAATCGTCGAGGGAAAAGGTGAGAGACGAATAGCGTCGAAAAAAGACGAAGCTTTCAGGGAGGGGGTGGGGGGAGGGGGCTTCGTTAGTACGAAAGAAAACGAAAGAAAAATAACAGACGTATAAATAAGGAAGATTTTACAGCAGCGTCGAGAAACGAAAAAGGGTAATACAGAAAAATGACGGCGCGGTGAAAGAATGGAAGGCTCGAAGAAATGGAATTAAGTAGCTGCGGAAACTGTGCAGAAAAAGGACATAAGAAATGGAACATAAAAGAATTTAACACGTTTATCATTTTCGAGCTATTGTAACGTTACCAGTTGTTCGAATTTTAGCTAAAGAATTATTAGGAAGTGAAATTCGCCATTTTCAGCTGTGAATCGTGAAGTCATTATTATTATTAAAATGAAAATTACTTCGAAGTAATTGAAGAACATACACTGTCAAGATCAATAGAAGTCTAAAGAAAATGAAATAATAGCCAAGAAAGGAATTCTATGGAATGCAAAGGAAATAAAATATCTAATTCATAACAAAAAAGATACGTGAAATTATACGAAGATTAATTAATATTTAAGAAAGAGTACAACAATCTAACATATGCAAATAAAATAATAGAAAAGAAAGTTCATGAAGGAATAACATCCAACACAAAATTCAATGGTAAGATAAAAACCAATCAAGAACAAGATCGTATCAATGCACGATTTAGCAAACAAACGACGCGACAAGAGAACGAAGTCACCGAAAGATTCCAAGAAAATATCTCAATCTCCAGTGGAAACGAACAGAAATCAGAGCGAAAGCAGAAAATACCCATAGAAGCTAATCATTTAATCTCGCGAAGAAATGGAACACGGAAGCAAATATGACAATTTCGAAATGGAACGTAACGAACGTCAAGAGAAGATAGGTCTCGTAGCAGCGAAAGAGAAAGCTACGAACAGAGAGGAAGATGACGCAAAAATTGACGCCGCTTATCTGGCTGGAAGTACGCGGGGGATGGGAATGAAACGTTTGGAAACAAACGATCGCAGGTATTCCACGAGCATCGCTCTCGATCGGGATCCATTCCTGGCCCACGCCTCTCCCGAGTCTCATTCTCATCCGTTCTCGAACCCTCCGCCCCCCCCCCCTCGGCGAAGCAGGCAGAGAAACGTAGATAAAGGTTTTAATTCCGTGCGAATGGATCAACGCGCGAAAATCGGGAGGGAGGATCAAGGCGGGCTGAGGAACGGGGAGGCGGTGAGGTCCGATTGATGGACCGGGATGGAACAATGGTTAACTTCGGAAGTAATCGCTTAATTCCTGGATTCCCCGGCTACGTCCAGCCGATTTCCGATTGAACTGTCTTCGGGGCTTTTTTTAATCTTGTTGATCGAATCGATGGTTCGCGGGACTGTTTTGCTGCCGCCGATAAAAGCCGAACGCGATATCGAGTCTCGAGTAATAATTTCGCGACTCTGCGTGTCTGGAATGGAGGAGGGACGCTACTTCTGATTGGTTTATGGAAGGTCGTCTTTTTTTTTTTCGTCGTAATCGTCTGATGGATTTGTTCGAAGGTTTTTCTGTCTTCTTCATTTTTGTAATCAGTTCTTTGCGTTTGAACGATTGGTGTATGCGTTCTCTCTTTTTAATATTCTCAGTTGTAGAGTTTGATGGTATGAAGGGTAGTATGGAAAATACGGTATTTCCCTTCTAGAGTGTGAGTCACGGGAAAGAGAACATGACAATATTTTGGTTACCCGTGCTACGGTCTGTGGGTCTACTTTGATCCAATCATAGTTTCGTTACTTTACATACTTTTTCCACTTAATCTTGTCTCTTCAGAAATGCTCTGGGTTTTGCGCAATGCGAAAAGACACTATTATGGATTTGTTACTGTTAAATATTTTTTTCGTAATATGAAATAAACATTGTATGTATATTTAAATATTGAAAGGAGATTGAATTTCTTTTTAATATTGGATGAATATGTACTCAATATTTTGTGCTACTAGGGCAATCATTTTGACTGCTTTGGTAACTCTAGTGTTAAATATTTTTGACTAGAGATTTTTAAAGAGCCTGTATAATTGTGTCGCAAATAAAGTACAATGAAACGTTTACAAACCTCTACAAAATTATAAATCAATCGTTTAAAAAACTTCCTTCTCAAGTTCTACAATATTTTGGCGTTTAAATCCTGAAATAATGTACCTTCCGTTCCATGAAATGGATCTTTAATTGCTCGATAAGATTTCTCGGAAGAAGCAACTTGTCCTGTTAAGTTACACAGGGCCGTCCCGTAGAAATTTCGTCGCGATTTCAGCTACGGCGATAGTTGCGAAGGAACGAACAAAAAAATAGCGACGAGTTCTCGACCGGGAGGGGAACGAGAACGAATCGGTCGTTTCTTCGGCAATGATTGCCGTTACTGTTCTTCGAAACTTCCTTAAAAGTGCCTCCACGAGTAAAGTTTCGCAGTGAAAGCAACAAAGTGAGTCATTCAACGTGCCGAGGGGCATTGTTTGCTTTCTTTCTCCTTATTTCGCGGTCACCTTTTCTATCGTCGGATAGCAGACATCGCGGAAAAACAGGAGAAAAGGTAATGTCGATATATATGTGGGCACGTCTGGGAAATCTTGGCAATTCCTCACGAGCTGGCTAACTTATGTTGGAATGATTACGTCAATACGACGATAACCGACAACTTCGGTTTTCAATCAAGAGTCTGCTAATGTGGAAATATTTAATGAGACTAAGATAAGAAAACTCAATACAAACGATTTATATGCAGTGGCGGTCGAAAGAAAGTTTAAAATTCATATTTTTTATACTGTATTGGGCAAAATTACAACTTGAACGTAATAATTCTTCGAAGATTAATTTCTTTAGAATTTGATGTATTATGTATGTTTTTTAAATATTAAGAATCTTAATAAAATCCACACTCTTGGAGTAGTAATAGGGAAAATGCTAAAGAAATTGATCTTCAAAGAATTATTACGGCCATATACATTATAACTGGTTTCATTAATATGTTCTTTTTTCATCAACTGTGACATGGCTTTATACTTTTGACAAATGATCATGTCATACAGAACTTCCGCTTTGATATGTAAGTGATCTACATATTTTTTAATGAAACAATCTGTACATTGTGCTTATTGAAGAAAATGAAGTACGGAAAGAACTAAGTAATAAAATTCTAAATTCTTAAATGTTACTGTTTGTGGACCCTTCTCTAAGAATCAATTTAGTTAACCTGAAGTAAGTACTAGTAATGTTAAAAAAGTAATTATCCTTGAGTCGGCAATTCATCTCCTTTTGAAAAGTATGTACTGTTATACTAGAACTGCAGATATTATGATTTTATGAACGTCAGTCCAGTGAAATAATTTAATATGGTTTTCATATGATATAGAATACGATGGAACTTTTAATGGAATGAAACAAATGTCCGAATTTCGGCTTTAAGTATTTGATTTAATTCACTCACGTGTTCTGTGTTTATAGCTGCACCGTCACGTATATCTTGATGGTCGGCACCAGAACCATTTACCATACCAGAACCAGCGCTTCCACTTCCTTTTCCACCGACACCGCCAGCTGGTGTTTGTGGTAGGCTCTGAAAGAAATAGACAAACTATGTCAGAAAATAATATAATTTTCTTTCTACCAATAACATTCTTTACGTGTTAACTGGCGAATACATGTTAATTAATCATTATAAGAGGTCCAGTGTAAGAGGCAGCTTAAATAATTATGCACTTGTAAGAGAAAAAGAATATTAAGAGTATATAAATATTTCAACGACCACGGCTTCATTCCTTTTTAATATTTCAGTAATGCGAATCACGAAATTAAAATTTTTACTCATTCACCTTTGCCTAGAATTTTTCTCGTTACAAAAAAATTATTATCTGTTTACGTTAAAAGCGACAAAGAACAGACAAGCAAACGAAAAACAGTACGCAGATAACGAGAACCGTCGTCAGGATTAAACAGTACAATTCAACGTTACATTCTCATGATAAAGAGTTCAAGAAAAACCCCGGCGGAGCGTTATTTATTCGATGTATTTTGTTACGGAATCTGTCTCGGATCCCAGCTTCAATTTTGCTCCTATCGTTTCTTTCATTCAGCAGCTTTGCCCGAACTCTTTCGCCTCGTATTGCACACCCGAGATTTCTCCTTTTTCCGGGAACAAGCTTTTACGAGAGGGATTAGATGGCGCAAAGATGGCCGTAAAGGGAAATTTCGTCGAACGTATTTACTCGATTTTACGTCTGAGCAGCAACATAGCACCGACAAGTGATACTAGCGAATATACACAATGTTCATAAACAGAAATTTCGAAATAAAGTATGAATAATAATTCAAGTATCCACAATCAACTTTCTCTTGGATAATACGAGGAAAAACCTTTATACGGAAAGGAAGACTGCATAAATTTACATATTTCACAGATAAAATATTCGATACACTCGAGATAAAGGAAACACGCGGTACACTAGATTATAAAACGTGACACAATTACTTTCTTACGCATAGAAGGCGAAATAATATTCTTATGCAAAGTACTGGTAGTGACGTAATAGTTTAGTAATATTGATTTATAGTATTTGTTCATTTTTCGGGTTCATAGTAATTAATATTACAAAATAAAGTGGAAGTTTTGTATCGCGGAATTTAAAAATTAAGTCAATTAAAACATTAACTCACATGTTGATTGTGATTCACACACAAATACGATCAACACTCTATAAACACACGATCCAACACACGATTTAACACACGATTCAACGTTCACTTCTGGGTGGACAAGATCGAACTGAACCTAAATTTTACCTGCGTTACTAGATAGTGTATATTAGTTTACTTTACTTGACCTCTGTACAATCAGACTTTTATTATTGGACCAATAGAACCACTTAACAGTCTTAGGTATATACGAAAGTTTGTGAATAGTATCTCGAAGTATATAGAAAATTATTGGTCCCTTTCTCTGATTACGTTTAACCCCAAAAATATAGTGCGGAAAAGTATGTTTTAAGGTCAGAATAACGAGAGAAAGACACTGCGATTACTCATCGATAATTTTCTTCCACACATTTTATTTCGTGTGATATAATTCAAAATACACATTTTAGTCTGGTCGACGCAAAGGAAGTTTGGCAGAACTTCAAGGTACTTTACAGAAGTCATTATTCACGGGAAGAAAGTTGAGCTCGGTCAGATCCTCAGCGATAGGAATCCTTCGTCATTTCCCTTCTTTTGCTGTTCCGTAGCTGGTACAGAAAAATGACGTAATTTCCGAAATCCGTCGTAGGATGAGCTCAGACCTCCCACTCATGAAAATATTTTCTGGCTTCATGAGCATGGGCGATATTGCATATATCGATTTTACGCGATTTTTTCATTTTCTTTCGTGAATGCAATGAATGGGTAGAATATTTCTTATTTATGTAAACCAAGCAGAAAGCTGTTGATACAGAAATGCCCTAGTAAAAAATTTCATTAACGTACAAATTAACAATATTTGAAATAAAAAATAAATACGTAGCTTCATCCCTTAAACGTCCTATCCCTATATGCGAGTCGTTTAAGGCATTCGCCTTTTATCTAGTAAATTTTCCGAAATTTCATAAACATTGAAAACTTTAAACAATGTTATCCTATTATAATTTTATCAGCAATATTTTAATTACAAATATTAATTTCCAATTAATTCAGATCACAAAGGAATGTTTCAACGCAACACGAGCATTCCAATTCGTGGTACACAAGGCAGTGACAAAATGGCGCCGACCAGGCGATACCATACCAAAATTCCGACGTTGTCATCATCATCGTCGATGGATACGCGTAAAACTTCCTGTTTATCATTATCGTCGCTCGATTACCGGCACGCGCAATGACGATACACGAGTTCTGGCAAAGCTCACCAGGCTGAAATTTATGCGAGCGATCCGAGTCGGTGGCCGGGTTACCATTATAACGCGACGCCACTAGGGGGATGCAATTTTGAAGGCAATTTAACTTGAACCGCAGCAGCAAGCCTGAGCTATGGCCAAATGTTTACCGTGAAAATCGTTATAGACGCTTCCGCCGTCTGGAGCCTTTTCTCGAGAGGGAGGTGGGGATGACAGGTGCATATGCACGCGTTTTAAACTCCCTTGCACGACCAATATTTCGATCTTTTTATCTTCCTGCAGTATTATACACTTGTTCGCTTTTTTCGTGCCTTTTTGTTTCTCGTAAGTTTCCTTGTTTATATTGGTAAGGTAAACGTCAGTAACACTTCTGCAGTTCCTATGACACGTTAATTTATGTGTCAACGTGCATGTTACGCTTCTAACCCCAGCTTCGGCTTATTGTGCGACCGGGCTCCTGTTCTCCGTGTGTTTACTGCTCTGCCGTGAATGAAGCTAATGTCTAAATTAACACGTTTTACCTACTCGTGTTATATTAGGTCGTGAACTATGTTCTGCGGGCCGCATATAACTGGTGCCAGGGTATAAGAAGTTTGTATTTAACAGCAAGTTTCTTTTGTTTCTCAGAAATTAGCTATTCTGCTGTGACAAAATATGTGGACGAGTTCAATATTGTGGTCAAATATATTTGTTTATTTTGATTTAAAATAACACCTGACGCAGAGCGTATGTGTCGTTTTATTTTGTTGTTGTTTAAATTGAGTGAAACGGCAGGAGAAGGAAAACGATTCCTTGAAGAAGTCTATGATAGTATTCTTGATATTCAAATAAATTTTACACCTTTGATTTTGCCTTGGAAAATATTAATGATGCAATTCGACTGTCCATTAATTAAATTCTTGCGTTGCTTTGCGACATCTTAATTATGTCGTTTTATATTATCTTCATAGTAAAACAATTTTTATATATTCAATTTAACATTAATAATTTGAAGTAAAAAAATAATTTCTGTAGTACACAAATTTTGTAGTTTTTCTTTGCTGTATTGCAATATAATAATTACTTTCATAACTGAAAGAAGTAAATATTAAACAATGTATATTTTAAAAATCCAGTGCAGTGGTGTAAAAAAGACTGGTAACCATGTGACAATAGGTGTGGTTAAAGTGCCACTCCGCAATCCACATAGTCATTAAATTCTATCTACGTTGACGCACTGGTCAAATATTTACGTCACAATTATACAATCACCATGTATTGCTATCAGTTTTCAGCGCCCCTATCGTATCTACGCTTCATTTGTTTTGCACGCCCCTATGGTATCCACTCTTACGGTCCAGTAGTTTCCATATCTACTTGCAATTGTTAATTGTAATCGTTGCTATAATTCCGAATTATTGTGTTTCGGTATCAGAAGCTTTTTACGCCCATATTTGTGATAATTGGAGCAGAATGGTGAAAAGATTAAAGAAAATTGAGAGAAATCTGGTCCTTAGAACACCAGTTAGTGTGAACATTAGCTGTCAGAACAAAGTATTTTCTCTGAAATCTAATTCAACAGTATTTATTATAACAACATCTTTAATAAATGTCAAATAGGAATAACTGCTTACATGTTCCGTAAAATTACATTCTTCATAATGATGATTTTACGAGTTTCCATCAATATTTACGCCGTACTCGACGTGTCCCGTATTTCCCACCTCTACTTTCTCCTTACCATTCAACGGTGACCGGAAATGCTCTTCATCTCGAACTTCATTCGGCTCTCTCCAGGCACTTTTTCATCGTTTACGCGCCATAGCAACGGAGTTCCCGGGCCAGCGAAGAAAATTGCGTGAAACCTAATATTTATTACGACATCAGCGAGGCAAATTTCACGGGCACTGACTGAGCTCTTTCGCTTCCTTTCGCCATCCCCGGCTTGTCATCTTCCGTCGCTCCAGTCATCTGTGCCCTCTGAGCGTACAGTAAATGCACGGTTCACGCTTTATTCCTTATTTCCCCCTGTTCTGGTTTGCACTCGCTCGAAAGCCACACGCGGATGCGGATCATAACGGGCATTTCAGTTCAGTCAGGAAGTTCACTTTAGCTGGGACACAGCCGCCGTTCGTGGAGGGTCTGGCGAAACACGCGGTGGAAATGGCGCGTTGGTGGAAATTGCGATTCCACCAGGAGCTACGAGCGAAGGAAGCTGAATTATTGCATCAGCGAACGGTGTTGTTGCAGGGAACGGACGATGAGTTTTTAGATGATGTCTGGCGATTGCAGGACCGAACCTGGGAAACTATAATCCCGAACACGAAATACGATACCAGGATTTATTCGTGAATAATGAATAATTATTAGATCGTTGAAAACAAATGGACAGTTCAGCATGCCAACTTTTTAGATACCGTTGTAAATTAAGTTTTTGCGTTTATGACTTTAGGGACAACCCACCTAGGATTGTTTGATCATCATATTTCTTGTGATGCTATTTGGTTTTAGTCTGTGCCGGTGTAACATTTATAAGTGCAATTTCTGCAGAGCTCTTGCGAGCTTTTTCAACTACTCTGTTTAAATAAATGTTGGTTATTCTTCCTTTAAGATTGTAAGGGTCGGTGCAATAGTGGGCTATTCGATAAAAAGACAAGTTCGAGAAAATAAACCTCAAAGAATGCTTAATACTACAACTACCAAATTCGTCAGAATGACGGATTTTAAATTCCGTGTTTCACAATTACTGAAATCATGTAGGTATTCTTGTCGGAATTTACGTTAACCTTTAATTTATTATACACTTTATATCATACTATAATATGTTAAATTGTATTATTTATTACACTTATTATTATACTATGCAACTTAGTTTAATAGACATTCGTTGCTTTAGAATGAAACAAAAGAAAATCATTAAACACAATAATAATATATGTGTTGGATAGAGCACTTGTGACAGCATAGAGTGCATTAGGTATTGACACTCAACCGATCCATTTTTATTCACTTTTTTCAATATTTAATGATTAGCTCAATATTGCACTGACCCGTTCAATTGTTATGTCATTGAGAATCTATACCTTTAAAGATACAATGCCTGATCCATGGCTCAAACCTATTTTGTATCTAACTACTTATATATATTCTGTATGTATATGTATACTGAATACCGTACATACAGAGATTATACGTATTAGCGCTTCTTCAGCAGCCGGTTTCGATAATCGATCGAGGGTAGCTGGGTTCCAAGCGAATCTCTGATTAAACTCCACTAGTCGGTTTGCACCTTCAAAAACCGACGACTTACCTAGCGCATGGATAGGTCGAACAGACGGATTAAAGGGGATTTCTTTCTTCTCGTTTCTTTTTTCCTGACCGAATCGAGAGTCAGAGGAGATCTGAAATTTTATCCCGGTTCGAGTGTCTGGAGTTTTATTCGTAACTGAGAAGCTGAATTTATATTTGTACGATGGTGCAAGATAAAACTGATTTATGTAGATTTATTGATAGGATTCTTCGTTAGCAGCGAATTACTTTTATTATTCCGAAGCTGGTTCATCGATAGTTGCTTTTAAACTTGAAACATTAGATGCATCGACAACTGTTATACCATTTTTCTACCAAATTTAGCATTTATTATTAACGTAACTAACGAAAAACTAAATAGAAAATGTCATCCTTTAAACATTGAGGTACTTTCAAGAATGCTCTATATTATTATTTATACGTTCATCCTAGAATAATATGAATAGTTTATTTAGAAGTATTGAAGCTTCTTTGAATCTTTAACTTAATACAATAAATATGTATTCTGTAGGACTAGATCGAATGCACGATATGTATAAATAATTCCATATTGAATACTCTCTATTAATACCTATCTAAAAAACTGTCTTATTCCATGCTGTTTTATTTCAACCGAGGAGTAATTTTCGTCGATCGGTGCTCAGTTTGAAATTTTCATATTTATCACTCGCCGAAGACACTTCTGCTTTAATGAATGCACAGAGAAAGAATAGTAACGCCAGGCGTAACAGATGAAAGAATGATGATCCAAACAATCGATCTTCCTCCATTCTTTCGCGTCACATCTTTTGTTCGTTTCATCCGGGAAAGTGCACCGGGCTGCTTTGTAATTATAAATCTCATTAAAATTCATAACGCGACACGGAAAGTCATTAGCCGTAAGCGTTCTACGTTGTTGCGTCTTCGGGACACTTTGCGGCGGTCAAACAGCCCACGGACGGTGAAAAATAATTTCAATTTTCCGAGTAAGCCGGGTGGGCTCGTGTTGTGCTGCTGGTGATAATTATCTAAATGGGTATCCGCATTGGAAATAAAAGAAAGTTGCGGAAATGTTCAGGAAACTAAAATAAGCGGATTTCGTTATAAATATATAAAGTATAATATAAATGTTTAATACTCATTTTCAGTGGAGAAGTACTAATAGGACTACGTCGTGGATCACTAAACAGCATTCATATGTGTACTTAGATAGATTTGAAAATTAACATACA
This sequence comes from Dufourea novaeangliae, assembly GCF_001272555.1. Classification (NCBI taxonomy): domain Eukaryota; kingdom Metazoa; phylum Arthropoda; class Insecta; order Hymenoptera; family Halictidae; genus Dufourea; species Dufourea novaeangliae. The sequence continues at coordinate 667,647 of NW_015373886.1, read as the reverse complement.
GCACTAGAAATATTTATTTAGCATCACTCGAATATTAAACACATTATACTTCTCTTATTATTAGTACTACGCGAATGAATTAGAACAGATATTTATTGTGAACATGTGTTGCTCACTATCTTGGCCAAAATAAGTTAGATATGAATCTGTACGATCTGATGAAAATGATGCAATATTTATGTCACTGTAATCATTGTTATTATTAATATTTTCAATCGAAAGCAATTTTCATTTTCAGTAATCTAGAACCTATTTTTAAACATTCTTCTCAAAGAAATAAACGATGATAAATAACTTTCTCAAAATATTTCATATCGATGAGATTAAGTTAACAGACATTTAAAATACAGGGTGTCCCACGCAACTAGGATAATCCTTCATCTGTTTCATGTATCTTTAAAACGTTTGAAAATGGAAAATAATATCATCGGCAAAATTGAATGGTTCAGGATAGAGCAGATTCTCGAATGAATTTTATGTATTTCTATGCATCGGTGCATCTGAAAAGTACAATTGCATTTTTTGTAAAGTTTCACTTTTCAGCCATTTAATTTTTCCATTTAACTTAATTTTTCCTTACAACATTGTTTCCGCCTATAACTCTTTTAAAGACACAAGTTGCATGGGACACCCTTGTACTCCAACGCAAAGGTTTAACGAGTCTTTCTAAATTCCACGCTGTGAACCGTTCCGCCTCGACGTTACTTCTTGGCAGCAGTGGTCACAATTTCCACCGAAATTCTGGGAAACTCCGAAAAATGAGACGGCTTTTCTGCATCCCCGATGAGTCGAAATTACATATATATTCGCGTAACACGGGAACGTCGGTGGAAATCCAGCCACGCCCATCTTCCGCAGCTCCTTTGAAGCCGCTCGCGTGTTTCTTATTTTGCGGGAAATCGGAAACCAGGAACGTGGATGGGTTTACCTTCGCGTCAAAGTTGAACCGGGGTTTTCCGTGGCCCGTAATTCGGCCACGTTCCCGCGTGCACCGTTACCGGATCCGTGCCTTTTTTCCGTTTCGCCGGCCTGGTCTGCCTTAATTATTTCGCAGACTTCGCTACCAAGGAAATTCGCCTCGTCTGCTCCGTCCGAAGCGGGCAAAACACTCGTCTAAACACGCGGCGAAGATTATTAATGTCAGTTGTACGCAATCATGATCTTTTCAGGTATGAATTTTTTAATAAAATATTCATACCTGAAAGTAAAATATTCTTCTAATTTATTATTTCACGTCGCATTAATCACTTATGTGGCTTTTTAGCGACCGAGTAGAACTCGGTGAGATTACATGAATTTATTACACTACTGTTTAGAAGTTTGGAAACAGTTAAGTACAATCTTAAAAAGTCAAACGACAGATTTTTTATTACTAGACTACGGATTTTATGCATTTATCGTTCATAGGGCTCTGAGATATACGGGGTGAGGCACTAACTATTGCCACCTAGAATAACTCCGAAAGTATGATAGTAATAGAAAAGTTTTCGAAAGAAAAGTTGCATGGGACAACGGGGGTTGTTATATGACGTTATTTTTTTGTTGCTAGGTGGATTCGCTTCAAAGATTTGAAGGTCAACTTTGTTTTTCTAGATCGAATGCTATATTTTGGTCTTTATTTTCTGATAGCGGCTATCGAGACGAATCCAATGATGTGCAACATTAAGGTCTCTGAAGGTCAACGAAGGTCATTTAAGGCAAAAAGGTGAAATGAACTTACGTCATATAACAGCCCCCGTTGTCCCATGTAACTTTTGTTTCGAAAACTTTTCTACTACTATCATACTTTCGGAATTATTCTAGGTGGCAATAGTTAGTGCCTCACCCTGTATAATAAAAGACAAAACTTTCACGGCGTTAGTCTCCGTTCACCACCACGGTAGTCAAACTATTACACTATACAATACAGTCCTTATAATTCCAATAAGAATCACCAAGTTCTATATCATATCAATTATAACACCATCAAAATTCAAATTCTGAACTTTCAATCAATTCCCCTCAGCATTCACCGTTCTGTTATTAATCAATCATTTTGCCTAAGAGGAATCAGACGCTGAATTCTCCGATCAAACTCCGGACAAACGTCGCAATAACTTCCGTCCAGCTTCCCCAAGGTCCTCCCTTCGTTCCTGCAGCCGCTCCCCTGACCTTCCCGCGCCTTCCCTCCTGTTCTCCGTTCATCGATTCGTCTTTATCAAACGCGAGAAAGGAGACGGGACCGAGGACGGGGGCGTATAGTCGGTCGCAGAGCCGGGAATTCCCCTGAAACCGAATTTTCCAACGGTGAAGACCGAAAAGTGCAGCGCAAAAGAGCAGGTAACTCGCTTCGACGAAACTTCCTGGCCGGCCGAAGATTCCCGCGTGGAAGTGTATAAAGGACCACGGGAGCCCCGTTTCGATGGTGGGTCTTTGGCGCTTGAAAGATTAAATCGCCGTGAACGTATTTATTCGGGCTTTCAAGGGGACCGCACCGATACCATATTCCTTCCAATAGGATTCTACGGAGCGTGTTACGCGTTCCACGGATCGGTGATTCACGAAAGTTTAACCGTGATTTCGTCGATCCTGAAATGCACGTATAAGACCTTGAACAAATTATTTTAGGTGCTAAAAGAAATTTACAGTCTTCGAGAATTGTTTCTTTGATACATATGGGAAGTTCTGTTGTAACAGATCACGTATAGAATGTTAATATTTAAGTAGGAATTTCTTTCTTCTCTTAACCCCTTACGTGTCCTGCTCATGAATTGCTCACGTCACGTTCACGTTGAGGAATATCACTTGCTAGATGTTCCGTATACATATACCTCTTATTATGCTTGTATTTATTTATTTATGTACTTATTTCTTGCTTGAAAATATATCACACACAATTAAATTATAAACACGTTGTAATAAAATATTATGTACACAATTCTGTTTTTTCCTTCGTTTTTATCAATAAAAGATTAATATTTACTCCTCATTACGATTTATGTTACTCTCGAATGCACTATCCACCTGATATATAAAATAAAAAAAAAATAGGCATATTTGAATGATTTTAAAAATTTTATTATGTACGTAAGGGGTTAACCTTTGTACAGCGAATGCAGGCAGGACCATTTTGATTCATTGCATGTAAATGCAATACATGAACTTGAAAATATACATAAAATTTTATACAAGATTTCTTTTTCAAACACCAGCGTATAATAGAAATTCGACTACAGATCGAAAGGACCTTGCATTCTTAAAGTCAAGGGTTCCAATTAACGAGGGTTAAGTAACTTACATTATGTTAAGAATAAACCTGAAAACTAGTTGCATTTAATGAAAATGTCATCTTTCATTGTACTTCACAGAGATAGGCTTCAAATGCATAAAATCCACAGTCTACTCACGACCAAAGACAATGATTCAACTGTTTACAGAGCCACGATCAACAGCCGGGAGCATTACGTCTTCGCATCTTCGCGGCCACTGGCAGGTACCATCATCAGACGGAATTGCTATCTTCCGTTAAAAAAGAAAACAAAGGGTACGACGTATCGCAGCCCTGGGTACCGTTCATTCTTTCATTTTTTTTTTGCCCCACTCGGCGTGCACGATAAAAGATACCAGAGATGGATCGGGTCGAGGAATAAAGGAGGTGGAGTGAACGTCTATAAAGAGCGATCGTAAAGTGCCGAACGTCACTTAAAGGGTCTTCAAGCCTCTATTACTTTGAGAGAAGCACTCTACGCTATTACCAATACACGAAATAAAAGTGAGGGGAACGGGAAGTGGAGTCGATCTCGCACCTGGTCTCGGTTTCGTCGCCCCGACGCTGTCGTGTTCTTCCGCGACCGATTCTCTCTCCGTTCCGTTTCCTTCCACTTGTTCGAGCATCCCCCGCCTAGCCACCGCCCCTCCCCACCCACAAAGTGCCTTTCGATCGGCCGCGATCCATTAGGGAGGCCAAATATCGCTTTATCGAGTCGCGACTTCTATTCTTGAAAGCGTTTTTAATAGAACGGATCCTCATTGTCGTGTTGTCACGACGTTTTTGCCACCCTTCACCCCCTTTTCTATCTTCGTTCCTCGTGGGTATTGATTTTGTGATTTTGACGACGATCGAGCGTGTTAAGTTACGTCTACACTAAATAGCATAGCACGTTATATAGGAAAGATATAAAATTTGTTGGAAAGACAAATGGAGAGATGTTATGTAACATGAGGTTGCATAACATTTTTCGTGTTATATAGCAAGTTATATTTTATCCATCAAGTGTGACGTCATTGTTAATAATGAGATGTGCAATGTTATACAAACTTGGTGCAGACTTGTTCAAAAGGTATAATCTTGTAACAAGTTATGAAACATGTTGTATTGAAAGGTTATATAACAATTTGTTATACAACACTGTTTTGCTATTTAGTGTAGACGCAGCTTTATATTCCCCCGGGTTTGGAAACGTGGAACGATGAACGTTCGTTTGGGAATTTACTTCGCGTTTTTCAGCGGCAAAATAATTCTAGGCAGAATGAATCGAAGAACGATTCAACGTTTTCTAATGGATTCGATGGTACGAGACTGCTGATCGTGTGATTCCAGCGTTTTCATTATTTTTCTTCGGTTGTAATGGAGAAAGGATGTTTTGTATCTGTGGAATGAGTTGTGTAACTGGAAGGATTACAGGCACGAGAGAGATTTTTAAAATGAAAATTTAAGTTCCTTGGTGTATCAGTTAATGGAGTCTGTAATTTGGTGTTATGAATCAATGCTCCTTAAATTAAATTATCGCGATATATGTATAGCGTAACTTAAAATGGATGTATATTCTATTATTAGATTCCACATTTTATGCATTTACAACATATTCGATTGTCTATTCTATGATATAATACAGTAAGAAATTTAATATATTTTTATATATCATTGGCTTCAGAATTTCAAGCTCTATCACTGTGATAAATCTCATTAAAAAGTCAGCATTACATCTGGGGACCTCTGAGTGTTGACCATTTTCATAATCACTGGCAAATTCAGAACAATTATAAGACAGATATATAGAATTGCTGAATATATTTTGAAAATTATCTTCAAATCTGTCTGTACAATAAAGCATTTCTGTGTTTTAAACTTATACATTAATATGTACAAGTAATGCATAAAATTATTTCTCAAACAAAATGTTCATTCTGTATTAAAATTCGTAAATGTCGCTAGTGACATTAATTTCAACGTAGAAAAAACGTCGAGTTGTGAATTTAAGGTTATAATTATATCCGCGAATAAAATCAGTAGGAACAAGTGCATTAAAAATTTATGTACGTTGATAAAATGAAAAACAAGGTAATATACAATTTTCTTGTATCGATATATGCTTACATGTAGTGTATATTTTTTAGTGACGCAGTTTGAGTTGCAGGTGGAAAATGTATCAACCAATTATTTATTGATACGAAAATACTATAACAGGAACATCGCAAGGAAATAGTAGAAATATCTGATCGAATTTTTCGTTTGTGTTTCCATTGGTAAAAATTCAGTTTTCATTGGGGCTGACAGGGATCAATTTCGCAATTTGATCTTGAATTGTTTCTCTTTCCCGTGTATTTATTCTGATAACAGAGAAAAATGTGACATCGAAAATACAAGCACCCGGACAGTTAATCGAAGGAATATTCTCACATAACATGCTACCAGATGCTTTCAAGGATAATTTCAAACAAATATACGTAATGTTAACCATTAAATTTATTAAAGTAATAACACTAAAACTAATTTGGAAATTGAGCACGCCTAAATTCTCAATTTCTGATTAAATAGTTCAAAATCAGAATATTCATCGACTAATATTTTTCGTTCTGTATCAATATCACTGTTACGTTGAATTAATTTAATTAAATCTTGTAGAATAACGTGTAACAAAGTATCAGAACATTTTACATAATTTTAATGGGCGATGAAGTTCATCACGTTGAGATTTCGCTCGAAATTTCAGAGACGGATGTTCGATCGTAGTTACGAAATTATTTCTAGTTTCTGGCTTTACCCTGAGGGGGCAAAAAAGTGTGTAATTAAAAAATCAGTCCCATGTCGCTGATTACACGTCCGCCCGCGTCGCGGAAATTTTCCGCCCCCTTTTTCCCCGGCGCTGAAACGAAGCAATCGATCAGCGTAACGCTACGAAATGGAGAAGTTTTCCCTGACGAGCGATTTAACGAGCGTATCATAATCCTTCATTAATAGACGGTCGTCATTAAGCCGCAGCGTTGCGTCCGGAATTTCACGAACGTTCGTGATGTACTTACTCGTCATTACAACTCGTTCCAACGTCTCCTAAAAAATCACTGATCGGGATTTCTGTGCCGTGGATATGAGCTGCATTCACGTTGAATTAAGACCAGTAACTAAACCCTCTTACCTTTCCATTCAATTTTCATCTTTATTCTATATGTCACAAAATACATAAGAATTTATATCTGAGAAGAGTATTTCCTCCGTACAGTCAAATCGAAACACAAAAATAATGTGTGGATAACGTTTCAGAAGTTAGGCATTAAGTGCAAAAATAAGTGATCTGTTATTATTTTTTAATAAACTGATAGACATCGGACAATTACGGTCTTACGACGAGTACCGTAAATTGGGGTGCCTCAGGGTAACCTAAAGACAGAAAATGATTATATATGATTGTGTAGCACTGCAAACTGTTACGTTAAGTTGATTTTTGAAAAGGTATTTCACATAAAAATTCCTGCGAAACAATTGCAAAATCGAAAATGATAATTTTGTGATATTACGACATAGCTATTCTGACCGAGTCAAAATTACCCCAACTTACGGTACTTATTATGTCCCATGGATTTTGAACACAGTCTGATCGTGACACTCACGAATCAGCTATGCTCCGCTCTCCGCGGCTAATTACACGGGCGACGCTCAATACCGAAATAAGACGGCCAGCACAATGGCGTTTCTCTTTCTCTCTCCCTCTCGCGAGAGTGTCCAAAAGGACTTCCGGGTGTCCAATTAGAAGACGAAGATCCGTTTAATACGAGCTCCAGGAGGAAGCTCGAGCTAGTACATCGGGGGCCGACGTAACCGGGACAAAGTGTCGGACTCAGGGCACGAAAGTAGCGTTTTATGCTTATATTTAGCATTCACCGAGATCTCCGGGAGTCTGGTGTCCGATGGTATTCTTGGGAGGTACTCGAGACAACGGTCAGGGTGACGACAGTAGGCTTGGGTAAGTCGGAAGGGGGAGGGGGGAAGAAGAAGCGCGCAGGGAGGTTGAGCACGTAGGGCGCGAGTGAAGTGGACAATGGGTGTTCTGCCAGCGCACAAAAGCCCTTCTGTCGAAACCGGTGCTAGCCGAGGCACTCGTCTTGGAAACAGGGACGAACGGAAATCCGAGAGCCTCGGGGATTGTTCGTAATAAGACGCGAGAGTTGGGGAAATCTCGAACAAAGCCATCGTAGTGGCCACGTTAATTCTTAAGCACCGAATATGGTCCTGCGGAGGCGCTGGGAATGGCATTACGGCAGTAGGCAACCTTTTCTCTCCTGATGTTACGATACGTTCTGTTCTTCGGGGGGGAGATAAGTGTCTACAAACGACTTGTTAAACACTCTGGGGTGTCGAACGATAGACCTCCCGCGCGTCGAATGTTGGGGATTAGGGTCGGTCTTGATTCATTTCAGCCATTAATGCTGTGTGCTCAAGGGTTGAGCTTCGACGAGTATTCTAGTGAGTAGCTGTTATACATATATTTTCCACTTGGGAGTAGATACGACACTGAAGATTAAGTTGACCTTGGAATCCTGAGTAACCCTCATGCATTGATCAATGAACTACTGGATTACTATAAATTAAATTGTGCCTAGTTAATCATATGTAATATAATATTTCACGGAAATGCGGAACTATGGGTTTCCAATAAATGTCAAAAGAAACACAGGTACGTCTTGTTTCGTAGCAATACGACAATCATCATCCTTTCTGAATTAGAAGAATTAGAGAGAGCATTAGAGCATTATAGCAGAATCATTAATAGCTCGAGTAGCCAAGTTGCTCAAAGCAGTCCCTTTTTCACTCACATTTTTTTCCCTAGCCCAACACCGACGCCTTCCATCGCTAAGTCACATAGTCTGGAGCAACTTGAATCTTACCGACGATAATGCTATGCGCCTTAACCGCCCGCAGTAAACTCACAGTTTAGCGCCTTAACGACAAAAGTATCGAACCGTCCAGGTGAATAAGTTGGATGGTGTTCAGCGGGAATTAAGTGACATCGTCGGGCGGAACAGAACGGGCGTTAAATCGCAGACAGGGAGCGGCGTTTTGCGCATAATGGCTTTCCAATGTACCACGCGCGACGTACGGTCTGAAACACTCGCGCGAAATATTTATCGGCGACCAGCCGAGATAATGCACGCGCAAACTAGAATTTACTCTGCACACCGGGATGTCTGTTCAGGGCGGGAGAGGGAGAGAGGAATAGAGAGATTCGATCGAGTACTTCGCGCCAGTAAGCTGACCCACGCATTAATCTCTCTATGGCTCACGGAACAGGGACATCGTATCATGGGGATCTGACTCGACTTCCGTTTCACGGCTCGTTTTGAACCGCCTTATCGTTGAGCGTGCAGTACCGAACATGTCCAACAGTTGTGACGATAAGTATGAATCATGAGGCCAAGTTGTTACTTTGGTATACGATAGCCACGGACCGTGGAGATTTTTCTGGGTCCATTTTGCAAGGCTGGAGTGTGGCGTAATATGTAGACTAACAAGGAGGGAGCTCGAGATGACCCTCTCAGTTTTTGGTGCGCTTTTACAGGATGGTAGCACTGGTCGACCCTTATCCAAATATAAAGAGGAAGTTCAAACTCTCACTGTTTTTCGAAATATCGATATTAAAGTTTTCCGGGGCTATTATGTTGATTATAAACATTTTATAAGTAGAATAATTTTTGTAGGTTTGCAGTTTAGGAGCAGAGGTAGTCTAACATTTCACCATTCAATATTATGACAATTATCTTCGCACTAGTTTCTTTGTGACTGCCATTTTGACTGTTTTGTGATTTGGTTATTTTTCAAGATTATTCAAGAGAAGTGATTAGTGTAAAAGCAATTGACAGCGATGGATCTATTTAAAGGAAAATGCTATTATAGTTTACGGTGCATTGTTGTATGTACAGAAAATAAACCTCCATAAAATGGTAAGTACGCTTATGTGTTCTTCTATTTTCAACGAAATATTTTAAATATTCACACAATTTCGACAGCAAATTCCTTCGTTTCGTGAAAAACGAGATAGGATCGCAATGAATGAAAACCAACAATAATTAAAAATACCTTTGGCCGCTCACGTTCGTTATGTTCCCATTTTTTCCATTTAATCCCCCGACGATGACATCCATTTCGATAAGGTGAATAATACGCGGATATATGATATCGTATAAAAAGTCTGGTTAATCTGCATCAGTTGAAGCTAGAGGTATCACGAATTTTTCGCCTGAATTGTATCTCCTGTCGAACGATTAGAACAATAGAACCGAGAAGCACACAAAATGTACAATTATATTTTAAAGGACTGAATACTAAATGTAGAATACATATTATGAAGCAGTCGAATCATGGTTTCATATTTTGTAGAAAGAGCACAGATATTTATTGATTTTTCTGGGGCATTGAGAATGTCAGTAATACCTGTTCAGAAAATTGTACATATGAATTTAATCAGATAAATACTTAGATATTAGGTTTGACAGAACCAACATTTTTGTTCACTATTTTTTGTCATTATCATATTCCTACTTTCATTTCTCTTTTATTTTCTTCGTTACTTTTCACTTCGATGTATAATATAATACTTGAAAAATAATTGTAATAAACACTTTAGATTAGATTAGATTGATTAAGACTAAGTACACGATATTAGGATTTCATAAAGTTTATAATTAGGTAAACTTTTAATGGGTCTTTCGGGATAATTTTTATTCAATTAAATGTTTCATCTAAGAAATTTTAGTCTAAAAATTTTCCGTGCTATCTGTAAAGATGTTTATTATAAGAGAATATGAAAATAAGGGTTCCGTGAAACATGTCGAGTTAGTTTAATTGAGCAGAAGAAATTTCAATTGTGTCCGAAACGTCACGGTGTCACTGATCATTGTTGCCCTCGACAGTGGTCAATGTACCATCGTTTATATTTATGCTGTCTAGAGTCACATGGGGGAATGTCAGTTCTATGACGTGGCAGCAGCCGGCGCGGCGAGTCGCGTGTAATGCAACGTTGAAGAGACGAACCGCCTAATTACCCCAGTCATCGACGTAGCCTCATTCGGGGGTAATCATCAGTGTCGACTAATTCGACAGACAGGTAATCATCCGTTATCGTGCATCCACCTCAGTGTCCAAGGCTCATAAATACTGCTCTATCAATCGATACTCAACATTTAATTCTTCATAACCGCCTATTGCTGACGACGACTCAACTTTGTATCAAGAACTTCCCAAAATTTTCTAACTAACTGAACACAATTGTGTTTTATATTATTGGGTACATCAATGGATAATTCATTCTTTCCGAGTAAACCGGTAAAAAATGTTTTAAATGAAAAATATCTTCCTGTCGTTTTGTTATTTGAAAATGAAATATTAAAGTAGTGCAGGTTATCGATTTCTTTCAAAGTAATTATAGAATTTCTTGAAAAAGTAAGTCGAAAATATAGAATACGATTTATTAATTTGAAACTTCGTTTTCGGGGAAACGGACTCTGAATATCTATTGGATACGCTCGCACTTGAATAGAACTTGACTGTCGCGTCTGTTCAGTGCATTCCATTTCTACTTACTACCATCACAAATACACGCGTGTCAGACTAATTGTTAAACTCGATTTTCTCGAATTCTATTCTGTATTTTCAACTTATTCTTTCCTGTAGAATCACCCCCTACCCGGTTACATTTCACCCCGTATTTTCTATTTTATTCCTTTAATTAAGAAACTGCGACGGGGCTTTGAATTACTTCAAAATAAATACAAACTTCCACAAAAACTAGCGAACCACTTACTGGTACACCTAACATATTTTACCTCGTTCTTTTCATTAAAAAAAAAACGAACATAAGTTTTCAAACAGGAGTACTGACAATGGGTGCGTTGAAGACACAAGAAAAGAATGAACAAAATATCAAGAATATGACGGTGCTCTTTACCCGCCGCCACTTTCGCAACGGTAGCGTAGAAAGACTAACAAATAAATACGTCCACGCGACACACAGCGGAACAGCGAACAAACTTTTTTTTCTTCTTTCCCTCTTGTTGTGGAGCGAGCCTGTCTGAGCGGTAAGAGAAGAGATTGTTACGGAAACGGAAAAATGAAAAATGGTCCGCCATAACCGTACGTCTTCCGTCGAGCCTGTTGTCTTGTAACCCAAGATGCAGAAGCCTGGAAATCCTCTGCGACGCGGCCTCATCCGTGACATTAATAATTACGGCTTGTGTACCCACGAAAATTACTCTCTTTATCTATCTCCCTTGTCTTCCGCCATCTTCGTCCCGCCACCCGACCGCCGCCATCTTTTTTCCACTCCTCCCCCCCCCCCGTTTTTTTTTCTCGAGACCGCGACACGTTTCTTTCGCGAACCTCCCTTTCAATAAGGCGGTTATATTTACGAAGCTTTAATACTGCGGCGATGTGGAGAAGAGTCGAGACTTTAGCGGACCACGGAAAAAGTGTCGCTGCTTAGAAATTAGGTAAACGCCTTGTATTGTGTGGGTTCTTTCATCGAGAATGATCTTACATAATAGAAATTCTGATAAATGTTTCTCCCTTTACTTCCGACATTGCCGTGTAGCATATCGATCGATTAAAATAAAGAAAGGAAACTAGGTAAAGCCAGAAACATCCTAAACCAACTGAAAACATGGAAAACACCATCAAAAGATACAAAAATTTGTTGGCGTTATTGGAGTTCTTTCATCCCTTAAATTAAATATAAAATACAAATTTTAAAAAGTACACATTTCTCAGATCTGAATGTATAGTAATTTATCTCGAACTGAATAAAGTCGAGTTTAGAAACTATTACAATTTCATTATATTGATTAATTATTTTAACGCAGTTTCTGTAACGTTTCACAATTTTGTTTGTAATACAAACTACACATGGGCCCATTACAACAATAATGGCCATTCTTTCGCAAAGGGAGAAGAGCTGGAGTATACCTCGTTATTAAAATTATGTTTCTCGTTACCTAATATACCGGCGACGCAGGTGCCTCGTTCTGGATTCCCTTTTTCCCTCTCCGCCTGTCTCCGCGTTTTCTGTCTACGCGTTGCCTGCCCATTTCAACGCGACTCCCTCACGCCATGCACTTTTGTCTGTTAGCTTTGTCAAGGGCCCCGTGCATTTATGGAACTGCGAATTCGTCGCCAGGCACGAATTCGTCTTTCGCTTGTCGTTCGCGACAATATTCATGAACCGTCTGAAATGCGCATACAATTGTTCGAAATCGTGTTTCGAGTGATTTTCGTTTGAAAAATTGTGGTGCGAACAAAAGGATCAGAAAAGGTCTGAAAATTTGATTCGTAAATGCGACGAGCACCATTAACGATCTTTAATATTCCAATAATTTTTATAGTTTAGTATACATATGTGTTGAAGTCTTTTTAGTGGGTTTGTAATATTGTTGTGAGTATTCTTTCATAGTAGTTTTAATATTATTACGACCAATCAATAACCAAATTGTTATTTGGTGGACCAATGAGTGATCTACTATACATTGTTTTTAATAGGGTGATATATTTTGAACTAAACATTTTTCCTACATTTCACTGAATGAAAATGGTGTAGAATCTTGGAATATCATTCTGAATAGAAATTGAACATCATAGATAGGTACCTAATTTCTATAGAAAGTTATACTATTTTCGAAAATGAATAATTACTTATTGGTATACCGAATACATAAATGCAAAACATACTTATAGTATTGATAAATGTTTGTATTGAATTTTTTAAAACTTTCTAATATACAATGTTGACAACCGAGTAAAAACCCATGTATTTATGGAATCTGACGACATTTTCAGATAACAGATCGAGAATTACAATTCAAAGTTTTAAACATATTTTCGAGCTAGAATTCACTGTTTTGTATATACTTTTCGCTGTCATCTTAAAATGTAACGTGACCGTATGTTACGCATGTTGAACTTACAGCTTGCGCTGTACTCACAATATAACGAATGGAATTATTCCGAGTCCCTCTTTTAATTGTTTACTCGTCTGAACAAGCGGGAATCCGTCTTCCGTTTCAACTTCTGGCTGATAAACAGACGTGAAACGTCCCGAGTTGTCATAATATTTGAACAAAAGCCCTCGTATTATGGTTTAAGCCGTGATACCCAGGACCGGGGACTAGCAAATACAAATTAAGGAATTAAAGTTGAAAGAGGACGCCTTTCTGCTATCTTGATAAAACGTGTCACGGCTTAATCCGTCCAGATTGTGTTACAGTTTTAGTTTCTCTTGTTTCGTATCTAGATTACGCATGCGACGCGACGAATTACGAACTTTTCTTTCGAAACGCTGGAAAGCATTATAAAAAAGTCTTTTTACTAAATCCAGTTTTCCAGGTTTTTGTTAATATTCAGTAAACTTTGCTGAGCTTCGAGTGTCATTTAAACAATTCTTAATACGTTAAGCAAATTTCTACATGCTTCCATTTTCTATAAATCCATGTACAAATATCAATATTGCCATAAGTATTCGCAGTTCATCACTAACAGGTGTGATCAGTAATCTTTAATATGTATCATAAGTGTTGAAGAATAAACATAATCAGTCCTGATGCTTTATTTGTGTGAAGTGATTCCATTTAGTTTTCGTTCGTAAAACTCACAATCAGCCAGAAATAAAAACAGAGTCCAAGACACTTGTCCTTTGTGCATCGTGAAATCTTATAAATTTATATTTTCTGTATATCTGGAACTATGAATTACAACATTCTGCGAAATCATTTCGAATTCTATTAACATAGCGGTATTTGCCGCGAAGTTTCAGAACGAGCAAGTGTTGCTGGTTGTGCAAGTCGGGGTCCCAATTACCAAGTGTTCCGAAACTTTCGTTCCGTTTGCAGCAACGGGCATCGACACGCCGTTTATTAATAACACAACGCGGGTTACAATGCCACTCGGTTCGCTGTACAATCGCTGAACAAATTTGATTGCCGCTGTACGAGCAACAAATTTAAACTGTACAGCGTACACGTATTACTTCCATTTCGTATATTCCCGCGATTGGTAAATGTAAACCATCAGGAACAGAGCGAGTCCGGGTATGTACAGGATATAGAGCACGTTCGAGACCGTTTATTGTAGCAGGTCATTCTGTAAATAACGTCATTTCATGCCGTACATCAAATGAACAATAAACCGTAGCAAAATAAAGATTTCCATAAAATTTAATAGTATTTCTGTATTATTATTAACATATTAAAACTCATAGTATAGAAAAGAAATTTTTGTACACTTTGGTTGTTTCTATATATTAGTGTCCAAAAGTGTTAATTTGTATAAACATCCGCAGTCTACTTATAACACATATGAACTAGTTGCGATAATAGGAAATATCTAAAAATTTAAAAACCTACAATCTTTTGTAAGTTTTATCGTAAGTTTTAAATATCAATTTTAATTTATCAATCTCACGATTAGCGTGAAGTTCATCGACCAGTTTTTCAAAGCAAGAAAGAACAATGCAAAATAAAAAAAGGTTCGAAAAAGGATAAAACAAAAGTTAATATTTAATATAATAATCGCTTCGTTAACATTTTAGTTTTCATAGACCAGTCGAATCGATCGAGTATTTAATTATTAATTTTCTTCGCTATCCGTGTAACTTTTCAAATTCGGAGGTTCGCTAAAGAAGTCGAAATGGTAATTTAAAATCAATTGCAACGCTTCGTAATGATATCACAAAGTGTACTACAAGAATTAGAATTATACATTACATTGGTTCGTCATCCTGTGATTCATTCGTTGCCTTTAATCTGAAAATTTTAACGATCTGCAGTCGAGCTCGACAGATATACACAACCATATATTTCTGCGTTCTCCATTGTTCTGGTCTATACTTCTCAACGTTAAACGCTCGCCGGGGAGTAATATGTATACTTCAATTGCTAATTGGAGGTCGTAAAATAGATTACTGTGCCGAAATTGGTAACTACTCTGCGGCGCGGTGAAAAATGTTTGGTCGTGCAACGAAACGGTAATTCGTTAGTTTACTGTAAAACATATTAATCTATCGAGAGATTTATTTCCAAGAGATTTATTTCGAAGAACTTGTTTCCAAGGATTTATTTCCTCGTGCAGTACTGTCAACAGTATTCTATTATTTTCTATTATTTTCTATTATTTCCTATTATTTTCCATTACTTTCAGTTTCCTTACTTCTACTATATTTACAGAAATCATTTATGTGAAATGAATACTGTAAGTCTATACTTGTAGGAAACTACCTCACAGAACGGAAAATGAAGATAACAGGAACAGATTCTCGAGGGATTAAAAATAAAGCATAATGGTCATAATC
Source organism: Dufourea novaeangliae (assembly GCF_001272555.1). Taxonomy (NCBI): domain Eukaryota; kingdom Metazoa; phylum Arthropoda; class Insecta; order Hymenoptera; family Halictidae; genus Dufourea; species Dufourea novaeangliae. The sequence goes on along the minus strand of NW_015373886.1, from coordinate 652,063 downwards.
GTCCCCGTGGTTACACGAGATCGATTTTGTCTCCTTAAATTTAATTAACTGGAATTCATTATTAAATCAAACATTAAATTAAATTCTTCTGGACGATAAGCTAATGAAATTACCCACACTGCAGTTGCCGGATGCCCGTTCGCATTATTTAACAATAATCACGACTGCGACCAGCATGGTCCCGTTTATAAAATTTTATTCACCCCGTTTCACGGAATTTCGCTAAAGTCCGGTATCATTATCACTTATTTCTTCATCACTCGCGAGAAACCTGAAAACTGCGAAGACAGCAATGCTTTACGTGTAAAATTCTACTAGGTAATAATTCTTATATTGATCTGTAATTATAAATTTAATTCTTCATTCGATATTGAGTTAATACACGAACGTATTTAACATATAATTAAAAAAATAAAACAAAATTTTGGTGTGGCATCTCAATTCTCAGATTCATTATTAAGAGCTCCTTGTATGAGATTATATTAATTTTTTGTAGAGGAAGGAGGTGGTTCTACAAGGAAAAATAAATCGAAAATGTTAAGTATCATTTTTTTGTTATATTGACATCGGTTGTCGAGAAAGTTAGAATTTCTGTATAATTGAGGCATACGTTCGCCAGTCAAAAATGCCTGACTATTACTCGATATTTCTACTTATAGTAAACGTTAATGGTACACGTTTGTCTCTCTTCAATCTACTTCATTACCCTCTACCTGTTTACATTCATTAACTTGAAAAAACAAAAATGTCATACCTACCCCTTGACAATATTTATAAACATTACCAGGCACGTAAGTATCCACTAATGGATAAACAAGTGAGCTAAGTGGTGCACAGATGTCCGTTTGCGCGACAAATTTTTACAGTCGATTTAAATGAAACCGAAATTGAATATAGAAACCAATTTATTTTGCATTTTTAGTTTATTGTTTCATGCAGAATTTTACCATTAGTTTAATGATACCCTGGATATATATAGAATTTATGAGTGACAAAAATTGAATATCTACACTAGTATTTTCAGAAGAAGTTAAGTACTTTAAATGATTTGAGTGAAAAAATGAGTTCTAACCACATGACCCAATACTAACTTTTGCTTTATTATTATTCGAATTGGGGACAGACACTCTTAAGTAATCAACGCCTGTCTTGCCTAATGGTTGTTTTCTTAGGTCGTCCACACTACGATGTGTTTTCCAAGTGACTTCGTTGAACAAATTATGTTTTTATTGAATGTACCGTCTATTACACATCGAGAAACTATGGATATAGACTGAACTGTCACATTCTTACTGACGCGTCGTAGTGTTTCAGAAGTAGGTACTATAACCCTGTTTATGAATTTTTTAAAAATATCAATTATTTTTCCAGATATCCTTCCAACGCTCTTATGAAACGTACTGTACGAATAATACACGTATTATTAAAAAAGCCTTAATATTTTATAACACTATCGTTGTGGCATAGCTGCCTCCAGAATAGGACCACACGGAACATTTCAGTTCTTCGTACCGTTATATCAAACGATTCGTACGATATCCGGAAACAATCACTTCCCGTCCGTCGAATAGTAACTATCCATCTTCGTGGCGATGTAACCTTACGAAGGAACGGTCGCGATCGAGGATGGAAAGTCGGGACGAAACGGTGGCAGGCGGGATTGTTCAGGAACGATTCTGAGCGTAAACATAACTGTAAACACATTGGAATTCTGTCCAGCGTCACGGTGGCTTGCTGCCAGTTGGGAAAGTTTCTCTGCACCGTTTGGGTTGCATGTCTGTATAAAGGGCAGCTCGGTAAAAGGGGAAGGGGTTGGGCAGAAAGGTGGGGAGGATGGGGTGAGCTCGTTCAGCACGTTTTGTATGTGTACAAACGGATTGATACGGCTTTTCTAACAAAATGGCACACGACTCGGGATTCCTGACTCGACTACGCCGGAACGAAACTGAATGGACTCCATAGGGCGTTTCTAGTCGCCGTAATAATCGGGGCTTCCGCCAGGAATTTAAAATAGACTCGAACCATGCGGACGTTCTGTGTGATAGATGTTTCGCCCAGGAACATCGTGTCGAATCATTGTCGAAAGTTTCCGAATTTATAGCTCGATGTTCAAATGTTAATAAGCGGGATGAAAAGTATCGATTCGTCCGAGTGTTATAATGTCATTGCACGGGACGTTCGAATATGGAAAGGGCGCGAAAGATAGTGTTATTGAGTTCATTGCGAAAAAGAAGAATGGACAACGTTTCACAGCAGATGATGCGAACTTAAAGTTACTCGGAATATTTTATGCATCTTTAGTACGTAATAATGGTAAAAACAACAGGATAAAGCATTCACAGAATTTTAAGGTAGTTTGTAGTACCATTTATGTTGCAATAAAATGCTACCACTCTGAGCTGCTACGAAATGGCGTAAGTACTCAGAGACACCATATTTAACTATTTGAATAAAAAGAAAAACAGAAAAAAAACTATATTTGAATAATTTTCATGAATGTATCTAGAATAAAGATGGAGATAAAATAATGACGATAACATAATTCAGGCCTTAAAAGGGTTAAATACGTACAGTACATCGCAAACATTCTTATACAGTAGTTCAATATTCTTGTTACTGTGTCTTTGACGGTGGATTACAAAAATAAAATCGGTTATTTTCTCTGATGGTGAAGACAGGATATTTTACAGCAGTCGGTCGAACGTCAGCACGGAAACCTCAGGGATATTTAACATCGCCATCGGTGCCGCCCGAGAAGTAAGTGACACTCGGGATAGAGATAGAGAGAGAGGGAGAAAAAAAAAAGGAAAGTTCCGGTCGTTTAATTTGGCAGCGGAGGGATTCTGTTTCGCCGGGGCAGCAACGATCTCCATCAAAGTGGAAGCTATTCCTGGCGGCGACGGCTTAAAGTGGGCGCAATTTTCTTGGCGTCCGCGGAGATTTGCATTCCGTCGAGAGTGCAGTTCCTCTTTATAAGCTGCTTAAATTGCTACCGAACCGAGGACGGGCGAAGACGACGACGCCGAGACAAACGGAATGATTTCGGAGCGTTCGGGAGGTCAAAACTCGTCACGGGGGAGAAAAAAAAATCTTACGGTTTCGCCCCGTGTTTCTACCGTTGGTGCATCACCGCCGAGTTAACTGGAAAATCCCGGCAGCTTAGATGTTCTCGTGAATAATGAAATATGAAAACCGGAAGAACTATACGGACCGCATTTCAATAACTAGGCATTGGACAGGTTTAGATAGACGTTATATGCGAAGCAATTGTACAGGAAGTATTAGAGAAATGTAGTACCTTTAGAACCATAGAGAAATGTACAAGCAGTTAAGTCTTGATGAAAAAGTAAATCGACTGTGTGAAATGAAAATTCTTTTTATAAGACTGTTTCCTGGGAGAATTAATTTTGTGGTTGTGGAATGCAGATTCTTTTGAAGTTGGTACGACAGATACGAGGGAAGTTAAAACATGTACAATCGGGTAAGGATGTAACTCTATATGTAAAATGTATAAATATTTATAGAGGGTGAATCATTTAACCCTTAATAAACCAGTACTTTTAATTCTGTATGCAAGTCTATGTGAAAATCTGCCCATCGGACACTACTGGAGGACTCCCAGCTGATACACGGGATCGATGATCTAGCTTTTATGAATGAAATAAAATCAAATGAATGAAACCAACACGTGAAACAACTGAAGAGCCTCTCAAGTAGGAATAATCCGTCGTGTCTGAGATATTTTACGCGTATTTCGCCCGTATTTTTAACAATTAATATCTCGGAAACTTGATTCGGTACTTTGATTTGTTAGTTTTTCATGTAGAGTTCATACTGTGAAAGTGCCTTACATTTTTATGAACACCCTGTATAATGAAAACTTTGTTTTTGTGAAAGTCAAATTCTAAAATTCGTTGCGTCACCGCGTACTTTTGTATTACAAGTGATTAATTTGTGATACTTTTGTTATGTTGGTAGCATTTTGTATCCGCTAATACAAGACTTTAGGAAACACTTAGAATTTTTTGAAAAGAATTTGGATATTACAATTGACGACAACAACAAAGTAAACACTGTAGCAAAAACTTCTATATCTATCGTATAATGGAATTGGATATTCAATTAATTATATATGGACTCCTATGCAAAATTCCAACCCTTCATGAAACGTGATACATATTTCCAAGAATATTAACTATAAATTATAATTAACATTCAATCAGCGATGAATAAATTATTTTACAATATCACATTACGCGTGAACGCGTTATTAGAATGTTTTAATTTCATTCAGTAAATTAATATATGAAATTCTATGCTTGGAATATATTTTCGGTTATTGCAGTGTTACTCACGCTATAGTTCCAACGTAATTTGTGGCGAATGAATTATTCTCCCCTTACGAGTACTGTATACATACCTGGAACAAAAATTATACAGAATTCTCGGTTAGCGAAAATATATTACTTTCCACTACCACGGAAATAAAGGATACACAATAAACAACTCAACTGGAAAATCCATTTAGATAATTATTTCATTAACCTACATTATACCCTGCTCACTTCAACTCCAAATTGTTGCTTCTATCAAATCATCATTAAAAAACACAAACAAACTGGTAATTCTTAAATGTTTTTTAGTAAACATTTGAGACTGTTCTGTTTAAAAATTTTTAACTATTCATAATAATTATTTAATATCTCATATTCACAGTGGTTGGAAATGAAAGAGAACGAGTTTCCTAGAAAAAAGAAAAAATTGATTTAATCGCTTTACAAATTTAAGGAACATTTCAGCTTTGTTTATCCAGGGATATGTTTATTCAGGAATTTATTCAAATTCAGATTTCAGATGATGATTCTTTTAAATAGCATCGTATTAAATGCATAGTAATTACAACAATTTCGAGAAGAATATAATAAGTTCCTTTGTTTAACCAACTCCCTTAAATTTGAATAAAGTAATACTTTCCACTTTAATTACGATATCTAATCTCATACCATTCACCTGTAGTGTATGCAGCTCTCTACCGCCTCGCTTATATGAATGTCAATCGACCCTTTATTTCCCAGCAACAGAATATTTGCGTTAACGCACACAGGTGACAAAGCGATGCTTGGTTGAGGAGGGCGGGGTCACGTGCCCGTAAATAATTGAGTGCGTGAATAAGTGAAAGCGTATGCCTGTGGGGAAATCTTTGAGCGTGCTGGGACGAGAAGAGTTTGGGGGTTGGAAAGGGGGAGTAAACCAGGACAAGCGGAACGCGTGTCGCAATGGAAGGAGCGAAGGGGGCAATGATGATATAGAGGGAGTAACTGGAACAAAATTTCTGTAAAAATAGGGGAGATGAGAGAAAGAGGTTTTGGGTTTAGAGTTGGTCTAACTAACAGCCGAAATTTTTCAGCCTGAAACTATCAGACCTGGTTTTCCAATTAACTATAGCACTGTAGAAATGCCTTTTCTTCTTTTCAATAATGTTTCTTATTGATATTTCAGAACGTTGAATTACTGATACGACTGTTTTACATGATCGTAATATAGTTATGCAGATCAGACCTGGTTCTGCAATTAACTACAGTAAAATAAAAAGAAAATTAAAAATGTTAAAGTTAAAGTATAAAACAGAAAAAGAAGGCAGAATATCGAGAAAATTCAGGAAAATTGTACGGAAACAAAGGAGCAGAAAAACATGGACGCCGAGATATTAAAAGTACGAGAAAAGAGGAACACTGTAAAGATAACAGAACAATGACATGGCGCGTCAACAGATGAACGAGATAGAGTTGCGGAAATAAAGATAAGAAAATAATTTTAGTAAAATGAAGGACATGACAACGTATAGTCGAAACTATAAAAAAATGAAACTGTAAAGAAATAAAAAGTGGAAATGTGAAAGAATAACTTGGCAATAAGAAGAGAACGTGGCAACATAGAACGGAGCGAGCTATGAGCGTCGTAAGTGGATAGAGGATACAAGATCCCTTGTTTTCCAGGAGATACGGCTAAGTTAGATTGCTACAAGACAGATCATAAATATCCCGGAACAGCTTTATACGCATGCACCGGGGTTACAGCAAAACCAGGACGGTATCAACATGGATCGATGCTGGATCCACATTGTTCTTCGGTGTAACTTGATGCATTCGAAATACTCTGCAGCTGCAGCCAGCTTTGCGATATGCATACATACCACTGTATGTACATAAATATACTATCAGAATTGAAAGGGAAGCAGTGACATTAATCTTGGTACGAGTTCTAGTGACTTGTATTCCGGTTTTGAATTCTTGCTACCGTGTTGAACAATTTGTTCAAGTGAATTCTGACGAAAAGATTTTATTGGAATCAGTATGTGTAAAGAATTCTGTGGGGTGTAAATAAAAATGTGGGACGCTTCCAGAGGGTGAATTCCATTACTTCTAATTAATTTTCAATAATTAATAATTCTTCAAATTCGTCATTCTTCATTTTCGTCTAACTTTGGCATACTGTTCATCCCACAAATCCGTGGCCCTTTTTAATACATCAATTATAATACGATATTTAGTTTCACTCATATAATTAAAATTACACCCCAGAAGCTGTATAGTTCCAAAGTACTTACATCGAAACTTTCAACCCAGGATCACAGCTGACCCAATATCAGTCTTCCAGTCATCTTTACACACTTAACCCACTCCACTAAAAAAATCGCTGTTCCCCTCACAATCTCATCTCCCTTCACACACTTCCTGTCACATTATTATACCACCCACGCTGTACAAACTTCCGCGCCAATTTCCTCCTGCGAGATCCACCCACCCTCAACGCCCGCCGCGTTCCAACCAGCACCTCTAACAATCTCGTCATCATCCGTGCTGCTGATAACACCGTCATCCGCGGCGACGATATCTCCAACCGCCGCGAACAACCACGAAACAACCACTAACCAGCGTCAAAGCCACACTAGCGTTCAAACCAGCAAGACCAAGAAACCCCCGCGGTAATCTCAATCGGCACGTCGTCGTCTACCTGCGACCCTCCACCCCTAAACCTGGCGAAGAACACTTTTGGTTCGCAGCAACACAACAATGCCACGTGAAAATTCACCAGGGCCAAGCGAATCGGGCCAAACTATCCAATTACCGTGGAATCGGAGTGAATCGGCTGGTACCTGGATGGCCGATGTAGGCAATCGCAGCAGCAGCAGTTGCAATCACGAGAGCAAGATGGGCTCCAGGGGGATCACGGGTATCCGGGCCAAGGACGGCCCATTGCACTCGACACCGTTGCATACCGGGCGCGTACAACGCAATTAATGGTGCAATTTAGCCGGCCTTCGGTGAGCTCCTTGGCCCGCGAGCGAAACGATACGACCGAGGCAGTCGAAGGGTAACCCCGTTAAAGGTGCGGAGCCCTTGAAGGAAACAAAGAAGAGGCGGTTAGGTAAAAGGGGGGTGGGGGTGGGCGTGAACAGGAGAAACGGAAAGAATAATTTCAACGTGGTAGAAACGAGGACGACGTTACATAGGGACCTCGTGACCGAAACGATGCCTTGTCGAGAGTAAACTACCATCAACCCCCGCCACGAACACTTTTTTTTCTTCTGGCTGACGCGGTGGAACTCGATTCTTCCACTCTCGTCGCGTTTTTTCTGAACGGAGCTTCAGGGCGCGTTTATTTTTTTCAAGCTGTCTTCACGGTGAGCACGATATGTGCGTTTTTTTTTTCTCTTTCTTTCTTCTCCCTGTCAGGTTATATTTCCCAGGGGAGGACGTGTTTGAGAGGAGGGGCGAAGTCCTCGACCGTCACCGTGGTTTAAGGGGAAAGCTGCTTTGTCAGCTTTTGTTTGATAATTAATTAATTCCATCGGTCGACGATCGTATTTCTGGCTGACGTGGACCGCTCGCGACGCTTTTAATCCTGGGACACGCTGCTGATACTGTCGGGTTGCGTTAATGTTTTTTGTTCCACTTTTCTTTTTGTAATTTTCTTTTCCTACTGGATGTTTTACGGTGCTACGTGGTGATTAATGAGTGGTGTTTTAGTGGGAAATGGCTGAGCTTGTACCTGAGCTTCGAGTTAATTGCTGTAGCATCTGTATGAATTTTTCTTCTTGAATTTAATTATGTAGATCTCAATTGTCTATATATATATCTTTTTTTTTAACGACAGCGTTGTATTCTTAATATAGTGATAGTGTTCTTGACAAATTTTGGAGCCTTGGGCATTCAAAGTTTTCGAAAAGGAATACATTTTAGTTCATTACAATACGACGAATTAATTTATGTGAAACGTGGATGGTGATTTCCCTGTTGAATAAACGTTGTTTGCTAGAAGTTCTACTTCTTGCTTCTTTAGAAAATTACATGGACTTCATGAAATTTCCTGAATTTTAGAAAAATACGTTCTTAAATTGATTCTCTAAACATTATTATCATTCCAAATCGAAACTAAATTATTAGTTGCTATTTGGTTACATTTTAATGTAAATATTGTTTTCCTATTGTTTCGATATTCAAACTTTCATTACCTCTATCCATGATTCATAAATTTTCATTCAAATCATAAAATTTGATTTAAATCAATCCATTGTACCTGCAAGAATATTTTTACTTCTTTCTTTTTCTTTCCCATCTTCTCTTGCAATCTTGTATTCTCTTGTATTCTACCCAATTTTGTATTCACTGCAGCTTTGGTAAGTATAATGTAACTGTCTAGAATATATCTGATTGGACACGAACTTATTCTGCAATACCGTCGATTTCTTTTACAATTCTTATCCAGCTTTGAAACATTCTGCGCTATTCGCTACACGCAATTCGTGAACTCTCTTATTGTACATTATTGTGAATTTTTGTGTGTATTTAGAAACTATCTATTCGTTCCTTAGACCTCTCCCGTTAACTGTTTCTTGCACCAGACACTTTTCCCCGTATATATCAAATACGTGTTACAGTGATTCCTCGACGAATGCGACACGAGCAACAGCGTTATTCCCACCATTGGGGGAATCCCCCTCTGGAACCAATCAGAACAGAGTAAACAGAATCTAAGCAGAGGCTCTGCTTCGTGCAAAAAAAAATAAATTTATGCGTGGCTGAACACCTTCTCGCCTTAGTCGCACTCATCGAGACATTACTGTATTACCATTGTTATTATAATAAAAAATATTTTATGCGTCAAAATTTCGTCGTCTATTTACCACATTATTTTACTTGAACTCTGCACCATATCCAGGTCTTCTCAATCTCCTAAATGCTTCTACGTTAAGTTCTACCCTGCTACATGGGGAAGGGAATGCATTATAGAATGAGATTTCTTGCAATTCCTCGAGGGATAACAGTCCAACGGGAATCGATGTCGATAGTACGTGGCCTTTTCGGAGTGGGAGGGGGTGGAGGAAACACGATGCAAGATAATCGAGGCTTTTCCCTGTAAACCGTAGACGCTGGCCCACACCAGATAAAGGGATGAGTTTGGCCGGCGCAGAGAGCTAAACACCGCAGCCCCGGTGTTAAACACCCTTTACTGCGAGCGGAGTCCTGGCCCGGCGCACACCTCCGGTCCTGTCTTCGCTGTTACGCGCCGCCTTCTGCATTATTCAACGACGGCGCGACGCGTCGCGTGGGAGAGGCGATGAGTGAAATTTCTCCGCTCGCATCTGACGCCGCTGAAACTTTCCGCGCAGGGGTTTTGTCACCGAAACTCACGAGAAGCTCGATAATACGAGACCGGTCGCTGCCACCACCGTGTCTGGAAATTCATTCGGAATCGTCACCCCTGGCGTCAACTGCTCAATTTGATTAATCCCGACGTCGATGAGATTCATTTGTTCCAGCGAGAAAGGATATCGAGACTACTGTACGGAATGTGATAAAATTCATGGTACAGGTAAGAATAGAATGATCACACGTGCAAAGATAAGGTAAAAATGTAGAATCAGTTTTTATGAGAAAGACAACTACCTTGCAATTTGTCGCAGCGAAAGGGTTAAGGGGTTGTAAAGTAATAGCTTTTTGGAAAGTTCACGAGGATTAAGGGGCGGGGCTCGATCTGTACCAAAAATTATTATTATTTCTAAAGGCTATGTTTATCTAATAAGCTAACGAATAATTGCGATGAAATATTAAAGAAACATTTATTTCGCAATTTGAGTATAAATTTTGTTGGAATTTGTGAAATGAGAGTTTTATAATTGTAAGTTCTATTATTCAGCGTTCTTAGTTTAATTCTTATTCTATGTAGGAACTTTAGAACTCCTTACAATCTTTCTGCAGTTCCAGTGTATTTTTAATGCAATTGTACTATTACTGCTGAATTCGTAGTCTTCACATTACCTTCGTCTTAATTATACTTGTCGTATTACCATGGTTATAATCGCAAACTCAGCATAAATTACATCTTATAATTGCAGACTTGACGCTACTGCAGCTTTACCAGTGTCACTTTTGTCTTAATTACTGTTCCTGCATTGCATCTGTGCCCGGTACAAAAAGCTCGTATTCGAATAATTTACTTTGCCACGATCCGCCCGGCGGATAACTTTAAATTTATTCATCTCGAATTTCTCGGAGTTAATCAAAGAATCGGCACGACCCATGGCAACGCCCTGACGAAGTTGTCTTGAAAATGTTTTCAAGCTAAATCACGGTTGAAAGAAAAGATCTCCAAAGTTGATAAAAACGATATACATTCTACAATATGTAAATTATGTATATCTTTCATGGACGAAATGCTTCATAAATTAACAGTTTCTCATTGGTAAATCCTGATACTAATTTATTATTTAAGAATTCGGTGGTCTCTTAAATTTCATTTCATCTGCAAATAGGAATGCAAATATTGATTTGTAAATGTTTTACAACGAAATCATGAATGAAAAGTCATACAATAATCTACTTAAATTAAATTTAACATTACTTAAGTTAATATTTTCTTGTATATTTAGTCTAATATGAAATTTTAATAATGAAAAATTATGTATATAATATATTAACGAACACCAACAAGATAAAAATGTAAGTTGTTAAAGACATGGTTTGTTAATAAAAATCTTACATAATTACAAGAACTTGAGTTCTTATATTATATATAATTACAAAATCTGTAATCAATCATGCAGGTAATGCAATATATCGTATAAAAGTGTAAAAAATAATGCATTAATAACAATCACTTGCAGAGACCGTTTGAATAAATAAAACGTGTCACAAAAGCTATATCTCCTGGTCGCACAAAATGTGACATGTTCCCCGGAATTTCACCACCAATCTGATGTCACGCGAGAAAATTGAAAAACAGAGCCACGGGAGGAGACACGACTCCTCCGACCACAATATTGTCGCATTCGCCAGGGGCTTCTAATAAGATGTATGAAAATACGTATGGAAATGGGTATGAAAATTTAGATTTTATGTGACGAGACACGTTGCGCGGCGAATGTCTGATGAAATCTCACCGAGGTTGGATAGCTATGACTGCTAAGGGACGCCATTATTTCTGAAAATTGAACGGAATACAAACGATACGCAGATACGTTCGATAATAAAAGGATCGCCGTTCGAATGCCTGAGTTCTATGGTTTCTACTATTGTGGGATATTGCTGTTACGTCACAAAATATAGTAAAATTGTGTTGAATTAAATTTCTGATAAAAAATATAATAGTTATAGTGAAGTCAATATAATTTTATCTGAACAGCTCTTTGATATGTTTGCAGGGTTTGTAATGACCAGACTGCGGATTTTCATGAAACTTCCAAACTTTAGACACTAATTTATGATTGTTAAAATTAGACTTCATTTTGAAAGAAATATCTGTAATGAAAATGAAATCCATCTAAACTGACACACCGTTGCTAACAAATTGTAAGCTTCATGATTAGCGAATTTAACATGGCTGACATGAAGCGCATTGGAAAACGCCGTTTATTATGCAACAGCTCAATATGTATTTCAAACATTTCCCTGTTGTTGACTCTAGCAATACCCAATTATTACACATAATTACCAACTCGAGTTCCTATTTCTAAAACCAACAGATGAAATCTCCCAAATATTAGATTGTTGCCTAATAAATATCGCTTTGCAACGAGCTTTCTTTTAGCAATCTTGAAATTCGTTAATCACGAAATCGAGACGCTTGTAATTCGTTAGCAAGCATTCAATTCAGATGGATTTAATTTTTGATTAAAAATTTTCCTTTCAAAATAAATCATAGCCGTTCAAACTCTGCAATTCACAGACTTATTATACAACAATCTAATTGTTAAAGCATTTCCTTCGTTATTGGCTCTAGCAACGTCAACTCGTTAAACGTGATCATCAGCTCGAATTCAGGTAACAAGGATTAGAACAACTACTGGAAGCCATTGATTCAGATATCCTATAATATGAACACCTCTATACGACGAACGCTTCTACCCAAGCGCTAATGCCTCGATTGCTTAGAAGTATTTCAAGCACGCCACCCCGTGCCCAAACCTTTCCCCCTCGAATCCTGAAGAATGCAGGCGATTCCCCGACAATGTTCTCACCGTGTTTCGCATGCTCGCGCACGCATCACCTTCTATTTCTTGGTTCCCGTGTAATTGGAAGCCCATGCTTCATCGAAGACGCTCAGCGATTCCCTTCAATTGGAGCCCGCCTTTTCTTCAGGAGAACAGGCGGTGGAATGCCGCTTCATCTACTCTGTCTTTACTTTCACGAGATTTCTCCCTCCGTTCGTATTGCGAGAACCATCCCAGACGCATCGAGTCGTAGACTTTCTTCATGCCCCGTGAATTGTTCCTTTGTTCTCCAACGATCGACATCCGACGATCTATTCCTTAGGTCTCGCGGTATCTTCTTTTGCCTTTGAATTAAGATTTCACTTCGACACTCTGTAAATTCTTCTATAGCCAAGTAGTTGTTACAGTAATTTCTCGATGAGTGCGACGAACTAGGGATCCACTTCGGAGCATTCGTGGCAAGGCGGACAGATTTTCAGCCCTTTATACATTTGTTTTTTTTTTTGCACGAAACCGAGCCCCTGCTTACCTTCTGTTTACTCTGTTTTGATTCGTTCCAGAGTGGTGGGAATAACGCCGTTGTTTGTGTCGCATTCATCGAGGAATTACTGTATTTAGATATCCAAATCTCTAAGTGTGATATTTAAATATTCAAGTCCCTAAATTTCATATTTAAGTATCAAAATCTCTAATGTTGATATTCAGATATCCAAATCTCTAAATTTGATATTTAGAAACTTTAGACACACACATCACATTTCGTTTCTCTTAAATTTTATGTTGTGATTACGTGCACTCTATCAATCAAAAAATTGCTATCGTATAATTTCTGATAGATCCTTCGAGCCGAATGATAATGAAAGTGATGGTTTCTTTGGAGAAATTTTGTTATTGTACTCAGGAGGTGGCATGAATTCGTTTTTTCATGGTATGTACAAAAGTATTTCTCTTTCGTATAAAATACGTATCTTGGTAACTTTTCAATCCTTTCAATTTCCAATGCTAGACAGACTTTCATGTTTTTGTTAATTACAATCGCGACGACTAAAAGGGTACTCGAATGATAGTGAGCTCGAGATCACCAGCCGGGACTGGCACGGATTTATGTTCAAGGGATTCGAAACAAAGTAGCTGCGGCCCGATTGCAAGTAACCGTGCAAGTTTTTGCATTCGTACCAACTGCATAGGTGCAGAGCGCATCGAGCCAAGCTCCGAGGCCAACTCGTTAGTTGCATTATGCAAAAGAAATTGAACGAGCTGTGCAGATGGGGAGGGTGCAACACACTATTTTCCGAGCTTTTTTCCTCCTAGTTCTCTTTCGTTCCATTTCCATTCAACGGTTGTTTCTGCTTCACTTATTCATGCTTATCAATTTTACTAACCCTGTACGTTCAGATTACTCGTTCGTTAATTAATACTTTACTTCGAGATATTCGTAGCGTCAGCATAAAGTGTACAATACTTTGGCTGTATTTTAAACATGGCAACAAATTATAAGTATTGTCACGTACTTTTCTCTGTTAAAGATAATGAAAAGTTAAAGATAAGATAAAACTTTGACTATTTATTCAGTTTTTTTTGTTAGCTAGGTTACACCAATATCATATTTTATTCCAACAAAATTGCAGGTAAAACTTTTTAAGTGCATCCTGAATTCAGTTTCGGAATTTTTTCAAATGACATGTTGCTGAACATTAAGTTTCTCATTATAAATTTATTTCACTACTTCTGCCCACGGTTCGTTAAAAATGCCTTGTTAAAAGTTTATCCAAACAAGCCGAACTATTTCGTCATATTTTTTATTCTTTTAATTCTCCTGTATAATTTCATTAATTCACCTATCCGGTCTACCGTCTTTTTTTTCGCTGGCCCCGGATCAATTAACCCGAATACTCCTTTATTCGGATATTCGGGGTATATAATTAGAGGCCACGCGCGTACTTGAGAACTGACCAATTTTCCAGTCGTTTTAAAGAGCCCTCCAGACCCCCACGGTCGATAGCGAAATCTTGAATTTGAATCAGTTTTCGGTTACTCGTGTTCATTGATCGACGTTCGAGATTCCAGCGAGAAATATCGCCGATCCTATCAGTTTCCACAGGTCGTTCAGTAATCTCAGAGAAACAAATTTTTATTCTGAAAATGTGACCAAACATTTGTTTAATAAGTTTTTACGGGTTCATTATATTTAAGTAACATATTGTTATAGGTTTTTTAATTTATCTTGATGATTCTTGTGTCTACAATATTCTGCGAATACAAAATGCAAGCAAGAAATTATTTCGATCGTATTAACAATGACGCTTTCAAAGAATTAATTCTCTTCAATTCGATTTCATATTTTCCTGTCAAACTGAGCCGTGGAATAATACAATTTTTGGAAGCGTTCGCAAAATAGAACTGTATTTGGTTCAGTCATAAATAACTGTCACCAACGAAGAAGAACTGTGTGTTTCCATGAAAAATTGCTTGATTCATTCTAGATAAACTAGCAAATAAATAACAAGACATAAATAATAATGAAGAATTACACAGTTTTATTGATATCCTTCTTCATTTTTCTATTTATATGCTACTTTATCCTTCTTCTGTTAAAATGACTTCGCATATGCGTAGCAAAATCAAACCGACATCATTATTACTGTAAAGTATGAATTTCCTGAAACTGGTAAAAAAATATTTACACTGCCAGCAAATGCAAAGAAACGTAGACATTTTTGTTCCATGGTGTTCGAAGGCTGTTTAACTACGTGTCGAAAAAGATCGTCGAGGGATTTTAAAGGCTTGATAAACGACGATCCATAGGGAACCGAAATCCGCGAAGAAATCACCGAGACTACACGAAGAGCACGCGGCACGTCAAATCGTGCTGGGTAAGCATCATTTTTCTCTTGGCTGGGGCGAGGGGTGAACGAAGTGTCAAATGGAAAGTTTTCAGCGTTAACGTCGTAAAAAAAGGGAAGAAAGACAAATGGATCCTTCTCTAATAGAATGAAACCATTTTCTGAATGTTACAAGGGCGACATACCGTTTTGTGGATCCATTAAACCGTCATTCGGCCAGGCCGGAAACCAATTCTCTCAACGATTGTTCCGAGAAAAATTGACTTGTACGCGAATTCCCATATCGAATTCCATTCGTTGGAATAAATGTTCGACAGCTTTATTCATTTTGAAGATCGATCTTTTTTTTTTCTAAAACTGTTGTGACATTTCGAAAAATTCCCAGGAAATATTGCAACGTTGATCGAGTAATGCAAAACCACTGGAAGCATTAGTTCACGGCTTGATCGGATGTACAATTGTTTCGTTAATACTGGGGTTGCAGTGAATTCAGAAAAATCAGACAATTATATGGACTCTAAATTATTTTTACTCTCACTAATCAGATTTACTCATTATTATTTCCGTCTAATCAGTAGTTAGTATCTTATATCATTTCATTGCACTTAAAAATGGTCGATATTACAAATGTGATCATCCATGTGGCAGTCTCATCTTGTCACTAATTTAACATAAATTAAAACATGGTTGTTCAAACGAATGTTAATGGGAAGTACGCAAAGTGTATCTAATTTCTACTAAAGATGAACAAAATTTGATTCTAATCATTCAAAAACGAGAATACTAGAGGTGGCTAGCGCGTCTGTTCATTGGATTCCGTTTCTACTTACTACCATGACGAGTACACACGTTTCAGATTAATTTCGAAACTCGATTTTCTCGAAAACGAAGTCTCAAATTCGACTTATTTTTTCAAGTAGATTCACCTCTAGTCCGCTTCTACATAACTGTTGGAGGCATCCTGATACTTCCAAAACTATGCTTAACCTATCTCTTTCTTCGCATTTCATTGTATTATCATCGAATTTAACGTTAATAAATAAACCGAAAGGGTTAACAAAGTGCACAAATTACTGTTTGATTCCAGTCCCCGTAAATTAGCCTACCCATCGAAGATAATCACTACCTTGTGTATTTACTTTAAAAAGACAACACTGTCATCGAAAAAAAAGAAAAACCGCCGAAAGAGAATATTCCATGCGGCTGTGATAGCCGCCAGTCTCGATATCAATTCATTACGATTCCTGGCCATGATAACCAACTATTTTTCACCCCTACCACGCCCGCGAGACTGACAACAATGCCGATGGCCAATCGATACCACAGCGTTACCCCTTTCGTCGCCGCCCTTCACTATCGAGAACTTTCGGTCATTTTTCATCCTCCCCCCTCTCGTGTCCTATTCGCGGGTGGCGTTATTGCGCGAGGAGCGACGCTTCCCGCCGTACAATGCGCGAGAGCCTGGGCCACGCATTACTGCTTTCATTCTTCGAATTAGCAGGTACAATAGTGCGGCGGGTGCGTAGCAACGCGATTGGAAACGCGTGGACACGCGTATCTATACGCCGGGACGAGATTGAACGTACATATTTAACTGGTCCCGAGGGGTGGGAGAACAGTGATACAGGCCGGCTGTGTTTACGCTGATAAAAGGTTCTATGAAATTTTTGGTTGTTCAACTGCTTCGATTTCGACAGGTTATTCGAATTGATCCCTATTTGGCTTATAAAGATGATTGTATCGAGATGGAGTGAAAAGGAGTCATGTTGGAAATAAAATATAATCGGATAATATAAAAATAAATATAAAAATAAAATAGACCCATTACAGGTGTGAAGGGTGGAGTGTGCGATCCTATAAATAAATATAAAAATAAAATAGACCCAATGCTGGTTGAAGTTCTTGCTTTTGGTGTACAGGGTGAGGTCGAGATAGTGTTAGTTCATATCGACATATATAGAAATTTCAGGTAATTCTAATTTCGTTTTAATGAAGTTTAATAAAAACGTCTTACCGTTCTATTTTCCATTTGAAATTTCCAAACGCATATACTTTCCAACACCTCAATTATCCGATTTTACTTCTTTCCAATATGTCTATTCACCTGTTTTCAAAGTACACATAAATCTTCCTTCCTGTCTAATGAGACTTAACGAAACAAGACGTTTTTATTCTCTACTTTCCAGTTTTCTACTTTCCATTATTTTACATTTCCGAATCTCCAAATTTTTCAACTTCGCAACACGCAAAATTTTCTAACGTTTCTGTTTTCCATCTTTCCTATTTTCCGTTATATCCGATCCTCAGTTTCAGAAATACCAAATACAAGATCAATGGTCATTTGGGTCTAATGAAATCCAACGGATACCACCAAGAGTCGATTTGACCGCATGTGCGCGGTCTGCATATCGACCGATGCTGTCGCGACGTTCGCAAATCAGTATTTTCACGGAGATGGAAATGAATTCCAGTTTTTTGCCTGTGTGGACCATGGGCCCTGAAATCGGCCCGAGATAAATCGGAAACATCGATCAGGTTAAATGTCGCCCGGTGAACCGGCAACCCTCTAGACTTCCGGCCGTAGATTTTCCGTGCTGAATGAAAAATCACACGGGTTTCGACTTGAATACCAACCGGGCCGGATCGTGGGGGCTGCGTAGCAAACAGATGCTTCCGATTTAGCATATCACATTGTCAACGCTCGTTGCATACATGTATGCATAAAGGATATTCGATTTCATCTCTGCCGTGAGGGAAATCGCTTTCGACGGTTTCCTTTTGCCCGTGGTTATTTCGGTTCTTTATACTCTGGCAAATATTCGCAGTGTATTGTTTTCGTTCAATTGTTTAAAACGAATGAGACGATAACAGTTTCCTGAAATTTACATAAGTTACGGTTTATTGGTACTTAGGAATATTTAAATTCGTGTAGTTATTTTATATTTTGCATTGATGAATAATGTAAAATATGTGATTGCTGAAAAGTTTCTTAAGTAGTATTACGGAAAAATGTAAAAATATATTAGGAATTATTATCTAGAATTAGAATAATACTCCAAGTATGGCCTTAAATGTCGTTCAAACTTTTAAAAATTGTTAAAAGTGATGAAAACTGTTAACTGTAATATAATTGATAAATTTACTGTCTTACTTACGTGTCCACCCATTGCTGACTATTTCTACTTATATTAAGGGGTTACAAACAATAATAAATGTATTATAATATTAGGTTCTCATAATAAATTCACATAATTGATAATTAAGAAATGAAAGGCTTTTGGGAGTCAGTTAATGAGGTCAGACTGTATTAGTCGTAAGTAGAAATGGTAAGTGCTAGTCAGACGTATTAGTCAGCCGTACTGGAAAGAGCATATTTACAAACTTTATTTTACTTCTTCAATTGTTTCTGACGCTTCCGTCCTACATACATAATGAAATATATAAATGGGAACACCTAAGTGTCTTCATTTGATATAATTACACCAAACACGTGTCAATTCACATATTCCTACGCGCACATGACTTAAAGAAACATAAAAAATCTTGAATGCGAGAACAGATGCCTGTAATAGTATATTATGCCAAATTAAGTAGGGAAAAATTAACTTGAGACAATAATCAACAGACGATGGTAAAACGTTGCACCCCAATTTCTGCCATAAATATATTAAACATCCACAGTTCACGTACAAATAAAAAAAAAAAAACTTAAAAATTCCCATTTAAACGTATCAGCCTACTCCAGAAACTCGATAACATCGACAAGAATCCACCTCACCTGATAAGATACGCAAAACAGGGGGAAGAGATCACGCGTTGATTCTCGAACTCGTCGTCAAGAAGGCTACAACCCCCGATAGCGTCGTAAGCTCGCGAAATATTCTGTGTGCGAAGGCACTCGTGCAAAACGTGCGATGTGTCCACCTGTTCGTCGAAGATAACCTTAAACTCTTTCCAATCCTATATCCTATGACTTATGGAGCCGACACGAGACAGTATTAAGGGGTTGCCCGCGTGTTGGCAAGGGACGGCCGACCTACGCCCCCGCCCCAGGAGAAAGAGTGAGGGACGCGTAAGTCGAGGGGGGTGTTAGTTCGCAACCTGGTCACGATGCGGGTAGGTGGTGGCGCGGACTGGATGGGGGTGGTTTGCGTGAACCATGGGGGAGGAGTGTGGGGACAGGCAGATGGGAGATACCAGGGACTGCATTATGCATCCAAGAGTGGCTGCCTAGCCGCCCCTCCGTACCGACGTTCAACGCGTAGCGCACGGTTTTCATGGAATATTCGACGAAGCTGGTATTTATGGAGACCCGTTGGCCCAACACTGAGCATTTGTGTTTCTCTTTTTTGACGAAGAGAAATGAATAATTGCTACGTTTCACGCTAGCTGTGAAGGGTGGGGTGTGTGATCCTGAATTAACGTTGGGAGTTAGAAAAAGCGAGATAGAGCGTCTGGAAGTGGTTTTTTAGTGGACATTTGTATTAAACCTTCGTACATTGTTCGATAAATTATTGCATTACTACTCCTAGATTAAATTTGGTGCAAGCTAAGATTAAATTGAGGAAATATAGATTGATTGATCGTTGTTATGAAAGCAGATTTATTAATGTGTTCACCCGTTGGTTTTAATTTTATCAACTATTTATATATATTACAAAAATGCATTATCTCATTTTCTTAAATTTTTATTTACTCAGTTTAAGACATTTTGATTTTCTCATTTTTTAAATTTTCATTTTCTCGCGTTCCCTAGTTTCGAAAATAATACCAAGTCCATATTTTCCCATTTTTCCGAAAGCCTATGTTATTAACACCATATATCTTCATTTTCTCATTTTCTAGGACCTCTAAGCTCCGAAATATTCATCCTCAAATTTTACCGTCTCCCTAATCACAATTCCTCATATCCTCAAACACCGAATGTTCTATTTTCCAACACTACTACGCTCTAATACCATCGCTTCCAATACATTTCAATTCTCTAAATATCCAATTTCACACCTTACTTCGAAATATTCGAACGTTTCTTCATTCATATATTCCTAATTCATTCATTTCTTAAGCTTCTAATTACTTACCATTCTAACTAAAATTAGACTTTATTTTGAAAGAAATATCTGTAATGGAAATGATCATTTTTAAAATTTTCATTTTCTCGCGTTCCCTAGTTTCGAAAATAATACCAAGTCCATATTTTCCCATTTTTCCGAAAGCTTTTAACACCATATATTAACACCATATATCTTCATTTTCTCATTTTCTAGGACCTCTAAGCTCCGAAATATTCATCCTCAAATTTTACCGTCTCCCTAATCACAATTCCTCATATCCTCAAACACCGAATGTTCTATTTTCCAACACTACTACGCTCTAATACCATCGCTTCCAATACATTTCAATTCTCTAAATATCCAATTTCACACCTTACTTCGAAATATTCGAACGTTTCTTCATTCATATATTCCTAATTCATTCATTTCTTTAGCTTTTAATTACTTACCATTCTAACTAACTCATTCCTATCTTCCACAAACTCATTCTCAATTTGCCTTGCAAACAGACCTCCACCCAGCTTCTCGCTAACAGTTCCGAGGTCGCTTCAAGTGACGCGCGTCGCGCCATCGAATGGCCACACGGTCGGTCCACTAGTTCACTTTTGCGTGGCCATGAACGGAACCATTTACATTCGGTTACGTCCCGCGGAACACGAAGGGAAACTCGTGTATGTATACATATAACGGGAACACAATTTCCATGGATTCGCAAACTTTGCGCTCCACTTTGTGTGAATATTTACATTTGATCCCCGGCCTGGCTTCTCAAATCGAGTTTATTGTCTATCGACAGGCTATCAAAGGAGACGGAAACCGTGGGCGTGTGACGCGAGAATCGAGGCGAGCGTGAGTGGAAGAGGCACAGTAGGAGAGAGAGAGAGAGAGACCTCCTGTGTGTAGTCGTGCGAAACTACTCAAGGACATGTACAGGAACCGTCACAGCACCGTCGACGGATCCTGTCGATGCCACCACTCGACAGGCTTGCCGCTAAAGCCCTGTGATTCGATTCGAGCCAGCGACCCAGATCGTTCCTGACATTTGCCAGACGATCCATGACAGATCCGCCTTTGCTCACAGTAGCACACTGACTCCCAGGGCTGTTTCATTTTTATACCGCGACGCCATTCCAGCTGGCATAAATAAAGATGAAATTTCTCTTGATCGCGTGTGGGAAAGCAAATTTTCCCGTCCGGTCTCGAATTTTCTTGCTGGGGATATTGCTGACTTGGGTAGTTGATGCAAGGTTTCTTTGACGGGGATTTGTATGGACTAACAAATTTTGAATATTGGAAGTTTGTTGGGTGAATGATTAATTGTGGTGGTTGCGGGAAACGATACTTGGAATTTAAGGAAAGTGATAAATGATTTTGTGGCAAGTAGTCTAAGTCGACGATTGGGCAGCTATTTCGTTAGTTTAATACTTTGAATATCACGTCACTCAAATATGGATGGATTATGTAAATACCATCACGATCTTGTTGCATGAAAGTGATACTGCAGTATAATTTAAAACAAGACCAACAGTCTCTATTAAATAAACGTATATATGTTCCACAATTTATGACTTAAAAACCGAAATAAAGTATTGTTATCTCGAGCCTAAAAGGATCAATAGTTTTTTATCGATAAAATACTAACAATAAGAAATTTCCTTAATATTAACGCGGCTCTAATAATAATGCTAAAATATATTTTTTATAGTAGGTGATTACATTATTAGAGCTACAGCAAGAAAAATATATATCTTTCTATTTGTGTAGACATAAAATCACAATATCCAAGTTTCTACGGTGAATAACCTTTAATTAACAACTGACAACTTAAAATACACAAAAAAATTAAACTTGGCATACAATTATGAGATATACAGTTAAAATTGTAAAATCGTAAATTTATGCAGATGGCTCCAATAATTTGACCACCCACTGTATGATTGTCAGTATTCAGAGTAGAATATCGACGACGGAAAATTCTGAAATCGGCAACAGATTTCCTCGTCGCCGACATAGGGGCCTCGAGAGCGGGCGCGCGTAAGCGCGATAAAAATAGCAATCGGTGTGTGCCTAGTGATTTGTCTCCCATACGGTTCGCCACTTTTCACCTGCCATCGATTCCGCTCGCCTCCCGTCGGATCGTCCTCTGCCCTCTTATTTTATTTTTATAGTCGGTCTACCGCAGTTGCAGCTGCGCGCCGCTGCAACGACCGCCCGGCGTCCTCGCGAGAGCACGCATACTCGGAACAGCATTACTTTGATTTGTATTTTCCTCGTCAACCGTTGTTGCGTTCTCGACGATGTGGAAGACCGACTGTGACTGTTTTACATTACCAATATTTTTACTCTTACGCGAGAGTCTTTCCATTAACAGATGAATCTAACCCCTTCTTTTAATCTTTTTATGAATTCATTTTTATTTAGATATTAGTATAGTATTTGAACTATTGCTATACTTGCAAATTTACGTTTTTATAAATTCATTTACAACATTTTTTTTGTAATTAACTTTCTCAATTAGCGATGTTATCGGAGGAAAAAAGAAATCAAACATATGTTAAATTGTATTAAAATTGTCATATTCTGTGTTCTATTCAAATATTTCTGTGAATACCCAAAGTTTTCAGTATATTTAAGGTGAAGTCTTTATAGTATATGAAAGGTAAAGAGACAAAATAAGAAATATCCCTCTTATACAAAGATAGAGCAATATTTACTGACATTTTCTGTTGAAAAAGTACGCGGACTGCTTTTACAATTAATTAATTGTTCATCACATTTCTCTATATTCTAGTAAGAGATTAAATCTTATAATATATATCCCACATTTCTCGTTCATTGAAATATAGTTCGAACTAAATTTAAACGACATACAATTTCTAGTAATTACTTTGTCATTTTGTAATGAATGTTTTATATTAAATACATCGTTCAAGAATTCTTCCTATTATATCTCGAAATGTATCATTACAAAGTACTGTTGTACTTATTTTAAGCTTTAAATCGTTTACCATTATCTCAATCCTTCCATTCCATGACATTCTATTATATTTTTCACTGATTACCGAATTTCGGAATGATCGTTACGAAAATCGTGGCGCACAATCATCCCGCGGATTAATTGTCGCCCAGCGAGGAGACAGATTGGCAGGTGTCCGGCAAAAAGGGGACCGTCACGGGAGCGTGGGACAAATTTTCACTGCCGTGACACGTGGAGATTTAAGTCGTTGGTGTCAAATTGGAAAACGTGGTCGGGCGTCAATTAATTTGATGCTCTGGCCAGACGTAACCGTCTCCGTTTTCGGGATTATAAGCAATTGTTACTGAAACACTTGTACTAAGTTGACGGAATTTTAAACGAATATCATATATTACCGACACGATTTCTATGTAAAACACACAACGTGTATGGTAACGAAAATTAATCGTAAATTGATAGAAAATTTAGACGTTAGTGGAAATCTGCATGAGTGCGAAAAAAATTCGGTTAAAGGGAATTAATATCTTTAAACGTAACACAATAATTACAGAAATAATGACACGTTACAGTTCCTTCTTGTTTTAAAAAAAATATATCTATTAGAACAGTACAAACATTATGGTTACAACGGAATATGGAATTTATGGATATTTGCCAATCGAATGCTTTGGTATTCGATTACGTCCTTACCTAAAGAAATTATAACGTTATTACATGTTATTAGAAAATTAAGTAAAATGGCAAATAATCCCATTGAGTTCGATAGCTGAACCGTTTCAAATTTCGGAAATTGAACAAAGTTTGACTATTTTGATGAGTTTGGTTACAGAGTTTAGACTATAAAATCCAAATACATAGTTCGGAACATAATAGACCAAGTTCACTAGCTACATGCTCTACTGAAGTTAGATCACTGAAGTTTGCATCACGTTCAATTGAAAATTCATATTATATTCAATTTTACATTGACTTTTCTCTTTAATTGATTTTTGGAAGACGGTGTAATAGTACCTGTGTTCAAATATTAATAGAAATTCTTTAACTTCATGTTAAAGCAATTCTTGCTACCAATGGAATAGAAATAAGGTAATGTTTGTGCAAACTAAGAAAAAAGACTACAATTAGTCCTCTGCCCTCTTATTTTATTTTTAATATAGAATCCTAAACTGTAAATATTAACACAAATTAAAAAATTCATAAACTATGCTTTAAAAATAGTAACTGAACGGAAGATTGATCAACCAATTAATGATTTTATTACGGAAATTTTATTAAAAATGAAATCAAGACTGCGTTAAACTTCATTAAAATGATTAAAGAATCCTGCACAATTACACGTGCTGCAAATATGTCGTATCCACAGTCTACTCATTCGTTAATAAAAAAAAAACGGTTTTCAACATTCTCACCGAAATTACAATTAATATTTTCCTTTTGTAAGACGACTTACCGAATACTCGGTATAAGGTTCCAGATGCCTCGATCCCGGCTTCCGCTCATGCACCGCGGTATATTATACTCGGGGTTTATTGCACCGCGATATAATTCAAAGTGCAGCTTAAATTTAATTCTCAAAATTGAATTCTGCAACTAGTTTAAGAGGCTCCTGGCGCCGAGGCCCTCTCTTCTGTTTTACTGCGGCCGCGCGAGACCGAAGCCCGACGTACGGCGTTGTAAATCTCGAGAAGAAGTCGTCGGAAAATTAACACCGCCTTCGACCCATCAGGGGAGCGTTCCCGTGAAGCAACTGGCCAATACGTGTTGTTCGAGACCGAGTTGTAGAAAATAATGTTCTAAACACGGAAAATAAAGCTGTAAACACGGTAAATGAAGCTCTAAACACGGAAAATATTTGGTGATTTTTGAACGCCGAAAATCATATTTCGCTTTGTGGCTATTGAATTTCTGTTGTGTTACAAAAACCTGGCGGCACTTGCCGTAGAGCTTCGTACCCTCACACGTCGACTTCACTTTGTGTGAGTAGTTGGGACGATAAAACAATTACTTGGACGATAATACAAATAACGATGTACCTACTAAGAGGTGAAGGAGTAACAGCGAAGAGTAACGGAAATTACGTGGATTTATGTACAGTAAAACTTGGATTACTGCTCGAAAATTGGAAACGAAACCGAGCACTTGTGAAATAGGGGAATCGATTCTAGATATAGAATTAATGCCGAACGTAGAAAAGGATAGCGTGTGAAAAAGAAAGGGGGACTGACCTTCACGGTGCGTCGAGGGGAATTTTTGCTCAACAGTGGGGATGAACACTGTAGATCGTTTCGGGCATTAATCGAAGTTTTACTGCATAGAGGTTGTCTGATCGATGGTTGAATTGCGACTGACGATTCTGACTGGACGTGATGATAAGAAAAAGTGGGAAGAAGGAAGATTCTTTTCAAGCGGTAAAATATGACGGTACTAATATGTATGTCATTGTATTCGAAATATCATTAAGTGGACATTTCAACAGTTCACAGGCCAAAGTGACTAACTCCATTTTTGAATTTTCTTGAATTTTAGTACCAAAGCACGTGCTTCGTGGTTAACCTTTTATATTTAAAATAAATTATTTAAAATAAATAGAAATAGTTTTTTGCGATGTTAATCATTTCGAGCAAATGAACGGTTCATTTAACATAAATGAATAAACCTTTATAGGTTGATCATTAATTTAGACAACTCCTCAGATGGAATATTGTTGGTTTCCAAGTTTCATGTAACATAAGACACAGGGATGATAATCTTCATAGAAATTGAAGAGATATTCTACGAACAATTTCGGGGGATGTATAAATAACATTCACGAAATCAGAGCAGAATCTCGCGAGGAAAGTTATTATTAAAGGATCCAGGAGGTTTGCTATAGATCCACCTCTAAATTACGCGAACAGCTGCGTCACGCGGGTGCGTATTCACACGACGTATGAATAAATCAAAATTCTGCCATACGTACTCAAAGCTCCAGCGTTCGAAAGCTTCTCAAGCCGGAAATGAATAACACCGTCCGAGTAATAGGTGGCAGAAATATTACATTGAGTTGCCAACAATCGGTAGTTTCTCTCTGCCGAACCATAAATACGGTCCGTGAAAATTTACGCCAACTATTCCCGTTAATTGTTCTCCTGATCAAAATTTTTTTGGCGAAGTGTATTTTTTTTATGTAGTTCTAATTTATATTATTTCCGTCAGAATAATTTCCACTCTTCGTACTTCAAACTTTTCATACTTCAAATCAGAAGTGATTTCCAATTTTATGCAATAAAATCCTCCCGTGGTATTTGCATATTTACTCGACAGTCTTCACCATTAAATTATCCACTCCTCGAAAGCTGATTTCATAAAAATCACCAATTTCTCCACATTTTCCCACCTCGAATGTCCCTTTTCTTTGCTGAAATTATTTCTCCCCATTAATTTCACCGTTTCTGAACGCCTAAATCACAGTCACCCCGCCTAAAACTTCGTGAAAACCGGACGCAATGCGCTCCGTAATTCCCGAAAAGGACGGTATAATCCAATTCCACGATTACAAAAGCACCTAGGGAACTCCTTCCGGGTCCGCGTAATGTCAAATTTGTTTTTGTTAACGAGTATTACGTACATTATAGTGGACAGAGCCGGCGTCCGCTTTGTGGACCGGACCTGGCAGTTAAACCGATTTGCAGAAGGGAAATTCGCCGGGTATTATATCGTCGTTTAGCTCGACGTTCCCCCTCACCCCCAGCTAATCCATTTAGGGTCGACATTAGCTGAGTTAGACAACGGACTGACTGTACATCGTATTAACCTGAGGGAGTACTCTATTATCTGACATTTTCTTAAGTGATAGGTGACGTTCCGGTGTATGCAGCCACGATCACATTCGAGATTCCACACACATACAGTGTCGACTTCTTGACATCTTGTATGTATAGTAGGTATTAGAAATATTTATTAAGAAAATTAAAGAAATGAAAATGAAAGATTAAAGGGAGACCTCACTGCGGTTAGTTATTTAGTAAACGGTTGTTAGAAAGATAAATATAACATAGTATACACAGAATATTAAAAAAGGAAAAATTGCAATTTTTATTACAAATCCTGTTTAATTATGTATTTATCAACGATTTTATTGAGTTGTATTCTGCTAGCACGGGTAATTTATTTAGTGCTTTCGAACGCCTGCGCTGGTCTAATTACTTTCTTAATTTTGCGCCTCAATATTACCGAATCCTGCTACAGCAGAGCTTATTAAAGCAATAAAAATTAAAATGCCTCGAGGAGAACCTAATGAAAGTTGGAGAGAGAGAGATGAAGAGGCTACAAAATTAATCGTAACACATTTCTCAAAATTACGGTGAGCAAGAACTACGCTTTATATTAGAAAATAAAAAAAGTCCTTACTTGAATAACAAATCTAGAGCTTGTTTTCCATATTTCGATGAATAAACCAGAAAATTCTGATTATAAAGTAGAACAATATTTCTTTTTGAAATAACTGTTTAACAAATACACGACGGGACTGACGGATAGGTTCACAATATGAAAATTTATTAAAATAATTTTGTAAAAATAAAGAATTTTGGAATTATTTTAATTTTTTCGAAATAACATTGTTCAAAGTCTATAGTTTCCTTCACACCTGAATTTCTCGTAATGTGCATAGTTTTTTCAAGGGATGGTATGACGTAAATATACGTCAGCGGTGAAAAATTCATCCCACTGTAAACTACACTTTAAATGATAAATCATAACGGGACATGAGCGTGATATTCCTACATTCTACTTCTATTTATTATATTTTATTCGAACAAACCATTATATTCTACAAAGAAAGTAAAGAAACTACAAGCATATTCTTCAGAATTCTGTAAAGTCTTTTGAAACAGGCTTTAAAGTTTAAGAAAACGTCTAGGAAGCTAAAAAAATCTCGACACTGTGCAGCAGCAATATAAGTATATTGAGTCTCAATCCCTTTCGCAATTTCATAAGGGAAGTGGCTCACTTATTTCCAAGAAAAGTATTCTTTT
Organism: Dufourea novaeangliae; assembly: GCF_001272555.1. Classification (NCBI taxonomy): domain Eukaryota; kingdom Metazoa; phylum Arthropoda; class Insecta; order Hymenoptera; family Halictidae; genus Dufourea; species Dufourea novaeangliae. The sequence continues at coordinate 623,681 of NW_015373886.1, read as the reverse complement.
TTTTTTCCGTTCCGAGGGGTTTCACTATTTTCAATGCAAGCCGTCGATACGGTTCCCGCGGCCATAGATGCAATTTTTCTTCAAAGCGAACGCGCGTTTCCGTCGCACCAGCTTCGCCCCCAGATTGGCCGTTCTTACAAGAGCAGAACCACTTCAACTACTTTTCCCCGAAGATCGAGAAACAGCTCGCGGAAGTCGAACGTTTCGACCACGACTCCTCGTCGCGAATACTTGAAAAAGTTTTTCACGCCGCGGGCCGAAGTTTTCGGAGGAACGATGTTGAATTCGCAGGAACAAACATTCGTTCGACATTAAAGGAGCAGAAAGAAATACTTAAGATTTCTATAATTGATATTACTTGTGAGAATCAGTAATCTATGTACTCCTGGTACTACTTTCTATCAATGTATATTTATTTCGAGTAAAAATATTCATTTTTGAGAAAACCAAAGCCTGTGCTGTTTCAATAATATTCGTCCTCCGTTTTTTAGCATCCTCCACCATTTAAGAAGAAACACGTAGAAATATATTTAAATTTTTTACTATATTATTTGATCGTTAAAGCTATTTGTAATTTACTAACAGATTTCCCTGTCATTAAAATTTGACATAAAAGTGAAACATAGTGTAGTATTCATTGTTAGTTATACATCCTCGCGTTGCTATCATATTATGAAAAACAGTTTTTAATTTTCTAATAGTCTCAAACTTCACTATATTTTGTGATATTGGGCGGTGTTTCATTAATACTTCCAACGTCCCCTCGGGTCTAATTATGTACTTATTCAACTTTGTGATTTAATATTATCGAATTTCAGTGCAGCAAGATTTACTAGACTGTACAAATTGAAAGACAGTCAAAATTAAAGTTAAGGATAGATGGACGGAGGGCTATAAAATTAATCATATCACTTCTCAAACAAATGTACCTGCATCAACACTCAATAAATAGTATCAAATATTTTTTTTCAATTACTATTCATCGAAATGCATTTATTCATACCCACTCTAACAAATCAAAATACCTTTTGAACGTAGAACATTATTTCCCCACCGATAACTATTATCTTGGCAAACTTTGATCATCACCAGCAGTCCGCAGATGGTTATGTAAATTCCCATTTCACTAGACCAATTTACCAATGTAGAACTCAAATTGAAGTTTCTTCCTCTATTAAGAGTATTACTCAATGAGAATAGAGAAACTCTGTTAGAAATTATCGAATTTTTCTTAATATCTAATTGTCCACAGTCCAACGTAAGCACTAGTATCTATGGTTACTAGTACACTGTGGATTTTATAAATTTACAAACTACAAGGGCCTGTGAAATACAGTAAAGGCAAAAACGTTCATGAGATCTAATGTGTTCTCTATTTAATTTTGAACCCAATAAGATATGTAAGAGAAAAACAATATCCTGTCCCAATTATGGAGCCTCGGTATTAAAATTATCATTAAAAAAAATACATGTATAAATAAACATAAACAAATTTTATACAGTATAAATTTAATTATGTACAATGAAAAATGACAAGAAGGATGTCGTGTTTCAATTCATTTCTACCATTAGAACGCCAACAATCTGTTCGTAACAGTGTTATAAGAATATAATAAAGAATATAGTAAAAAATATAATTTTCATTAATTCCAGAATGTGCGGCTTTATCACAGCAATAGTAAGGGTTTTCAAACATTTTAGCACAGCGGAAATATCATTCGGTTTTTCCCTGTGGAGAAAAAACTGAACAATGGGGAAGCACCTTTACATCGCTATCGTATTCACTAGGAAGAGTCGCTCTATTTTTCTCTGTCAGCCGACCCCAAAGGTGAGATTTGCTATTAGCGTCGAACGCGTATGTTTGCGTTTGAACTATTCAACTCGACGATCCTCAGATATTAACGTTTCGAACACGATCGAATAAAACGTGAATGATATAGATCAAATTTTATCCAATCACCGACGTGACTCGTTTCACGCCGATAAAAAAAATTCTACCTCCAATCAGGTCAATGAAAAGAAACGAAAGCCGTTCATGAACGAGCAAGATAACAGCTACCGAATTTCAGTTCGTAGCCAGAGATTTCCGTGGAGCTCCAGCATTTCGAACTTCGGGACAAAACAGCGAAGCATTCGGAATTTTTCGACATTTCAGACTTCAACGAGCGAACGACTAGTTGATTTTTCACGCGAGCACGATTCAACACAACGAAACAAGGTTTTGCTAGGGCGTCATTCTTTTTCCCTTTTTTTTTTCGTTCATCAGACACACCGAGTTCAACTCGCCTTTCCAGTGATCCAAAGTTAAAGCGAGTTCTTTTGACATTGTGCACACATGATTTTCAAAGTGAAAATTTGCTGTAACATACCGGGCGTATCGCTGAAAGCAACGGGGAATGAAATTCTGTTTGAAAATACGTACAAGACGGCTCAAACGGTAAATTAACGAAGTTCAGCTGAATGTTCTGTGTATAAAAAAATAGGAAACAATGATATTCACGTCTTATAACGGATACATGGGACAAAAAAAAAATAAAATATAAAAGGTATATTAAGCATTATTACTTATTTTATTAAAGACAGTTCATGGTATACGGCTGTATCTGCGTTTCTTTTTCTATTTTTAAGGAGAATATATAATAGCTATGTAAAATAGTGTTGCTACATTAGGTTATTATACGTATAGACACTGGTCTACTTACTTTATTCATCTGAAGTACAGCTATTTTAGAAAAAATGCTATCCAAAAACAAATTGTAATTGCAAGATTTCCGATAATAGTTCCGCTGCGAATGGACGTGTAAAGGTCTTTTCAAATGATTCTTTTTTACAGAAGAATTGTACATATAGATTGTTAAATTCTGAAAAGGGGCTATCATTTGTCTACGAATTTATATTCAAATATTTACGAACTATGTTGCAGTGCATGTTCAATTTTTCCTTTTTTTGTTAAGTAGTATATACAATATTTCCCATCTCTTTTCATTTAGACAGTAAAAAAAGAAACACCATTATTCCTCTTGCTTCGTATGGGCGACAGAACGTGCGGGAATTTCAGGTATTTCAAATATTTTCACAACTTCATCGTACGAGGTGTGCTTCACTGTATAACAGACAGCACTCGAACAAAATTTCCTAGTATGTCGCGTTGCGTTTGAGTAATAGAACGTTTCTACCGCTCCGTTAATAAATGTTCAATAGGTTCACGTTTTCCTAGTAACGTAACGGGTTAGGTGTGGTATTTAAAAGTTAAAAGATCTTGAACGTATTGGGTCAGACTATCAATATGACACATGTGCTGAACAGAATTTAAAACGTTCTCTGTATTTCGTCTTTAACATTTAACCCTTTTTTTGCGGCAGACCTCTTGACGGACGCTTTCCATGTCCCGTCAGTACATTTAAAAAAAAAGCTTTGTTATTTCACTTATTTATTTACGTTTATTTATGCGTGTTATCGTCTATTTAATGGAAATGTATTGCTTGCATTGCTTCAAGATGCCAGGATTTTGAACAGTTCTCCATTAAATAGACGATAACACGCATAAATAAATGTAAATAAATAAGGGAAATAACAAAGCTTTTTTCGTTTCTCTTTTTGCAATTATTTCCATAACGGATCACAAATCTCGAAAGGACTTTTTTCTGAGTTTATCGGTCCACAAGTAATTACGACATTTAAAGTGGGGACACCCTGTACACTATGTCAAACTACTACGAGTTATTCGAACAAAAATCCTACATCCTGAATTAAGAATTAAAGCTTCCGCTGTCCGAATGTGAAACGAAAATTGAACCCAGCGAAATTGTTGTTATTCACATCACCTCGTTCGTTGTTTTCATTTCGTCGTGGCAAGAAGTCGATTTTACATCTCGCCGTTCGTTTTTTCCCGAGGCTTTCTCACGGGCGAATTTCACGGAACCGTTCACTGCATCGAGCGCTGTTCCCGCGAATGCCGAAACACGTCGCGATGAAACCGTAAACATCGGTGGCCCGACAGTTTCACGCGGGCTTTATTAAAAGTTCACGAAACACCAAACGACTCTCTATCCCCTCCTTCCTTGTCTTGTTTAACATCGACGAGGTCTGACCCGGGGAGCCAGAGTGCCCCGCGAACGAAATCATCCTTCCTCCACGTCCCTGCTTTTAATTTGTCCGGAATTGGATTTTATGGTTCGCATCGGTCGTCGGTAGCAGAACAAAACGGGGCCTTCTACTAAATTGGCGAGACCATAAAGCCCGTAAACACTAAAGCAGATATTTTGCCGAGCGCGTTATTAAAAAAGAAAACAAAAAACAAACTGGACATAAAGCGGTTTCATTTTCGCTTCTTTGGCAATGAGGTTCTGAACTTTCGCATATTTTTCGTTTACGAGCGAACCGTGGATTTTCATACAAAGCTTACTGTTCGTAGGATTTTCTGCATAATTTATGGTCGTTGAAAAATTGATTTGACCGGTGGAAGGATTTATGAAGCCGGATTGTCGATTGTACATTTGATTGGTACCAGGGGAAACAGGGAATGTCACGAACAAGGTTTATTGGGGAAATCAATTATTAATATTTTAATCCACCACTGTTTTTAGTACACTGAATCTTTAACGTTATTTATGTGAACATTACTGTTTTTTAATTGGAACGTCTTATATTCCCAGTTGACACCAACAAAATGTGTTATACGGCATAAAACCATTAACAATGGGTATTCCTTGTATTCTCCCATTACCCTTCATTTCATTCATTCTTGCTGGAGTTTGAATTTCTTTCTGTCTTAACACTTTGACTGCCACGTCACCCAAATATGGATGACACGTACATTGAAAAGTGTCTGGATTATTTAAACACTGTTATAAAATGTTTGCATGAAATTAATATCGCAGTATAATTTAAAACAAGACCTACATCCTCTATTAAATAAACTCAAATATTTTCGACAATTTATGACTTAAAAAACGAAATAAAGTGTGTCTGGCTACGTACGGCCTTTTTCACTGTGGCAGTCAACGTGTTAAACGTCTAGTATATGTGTCACGAATCTATCAAATCTGCAGTATATTTATGAGAGTTGAATAGCGAGAGATAAAATAAAAACGTTGTTTTCGGGATTTCAGAAACTTTGGAATTGCAAAATTTTATTTACACGATGGTTCCAAGGAAATGGGAAGACTATATCTGTCGAACGAGAATTGGGAATGCGAGGAATTTCAATAGAGTACCGAATGCAACGTGAGGAGCAAATATCCTGAGACAAATATCCTCGCGTCATCTTCCTCGCGTTTCGTCTCGTTGATACGAATCCCTAACATAAGACAAAGGAATCCGTGTTGTGTTACGACTTCAATCAGAGTGAAGTAACTTTGACTACGTACAACAATAATATTATACCACTCATGAAAGTTCACTGAGTCTTGCTCTAGTCGGTTAGATCAAAGGTAAATTATTAAGATACTTTACAACGACTGTAAATTGTATTACCGAACAACACACGTTGCATTATCGCTTTGTAATTTAAAAAAGATTAGATACAATAGAATGCTATTAAATCTGCTTCCTTGATATTGATAATCGACCATTCTTATTAGAATCTAAGAAAATAATAATGGGTATTTGGCGGCAAACTGTTGGCTGAAGAATGTGAGAGGAGGTAAGGGAGAGGGAGCGTTTCGTCCTGGGCCTGCTAGTGGACTCGTCAGTAAGGCTTTCTAGCAGACCCTGCCTTAGACGCGGGGATATACGATGGTCGGTTAAGGACGTATATATACGAACGAGGAAGGCTTCAGGTAGTTGCGGGAAACGTGTCAACTCAGTAGACCTCTGATGGCGAATGTAGGAAGTAGTGCCGCCACAGGTACCTATACTGAATAATTTGTTATTCTTCTCAATCTTGATGTTTGTTTACCAGAAAATAGACAATAAATAATCTTTTAATAATATTTGTCCATCTTGCCCAACGACCTGACCTCACAGAACCTCCTACGATGAAAATAAATTTCTCTTTACTAACTTTACACAAACATTCGCAGTCTAACTATAATATAAATGTTAATAATTTGTAACGTTTAGTGTGGAAAATACATTACATTTACTATCTATGTCATACAAATTTAACATATATATTAAGTTAAATATTCATAAAAATTCAAAATGTATGTATATTAAGAATAAAATATTGAAAAATGTGTTATGGTACATGTTTGTCTACCTGATAATGAAACGTATATTTTTACTCTTCGTTGTGAATGCAGTGATTGTGAAGTACTGTCAATAATTGTTTATAATATTTATGTTAATTAGAGGTACGTATAACGTTCACACAAATAACGTTTCCTTTTTTTACCGAATTCAGTCTCTCATTCGCGAAAATGGTATTGTTCAGCCAATACGCCGAAAATTCCTCGTGGGTTCACTCCAGAATTGGAATCTTCGAATATCCGCTGTTATTAATACCTCGGAGCGTAACCACTTGAAAGATCATTCCGAATTTCAAGCGATCAAAATTACCCGAAATATTCAAATGGTATTCAATTCAGAACGGATTCAACCACAATATTAATTCTACGCCAATTTCGAATAGTTCCGTCAGTTTATCATTGATTGGATTCTAGCCATTGAGATCGCGAGTCTCGTCTCTATATACCGGGTGCCCTGTAATTAGTGACATAAGAGCGAGTGGGGATATTCTTTGTACAAAGACAGATGAAACGTTGGAAATAAATGTGTACACATGTATGATTATACTTAAGAAAAATGATACGACTATTTTCATTGTAAAATAATAACTTAAAATTCCACGAGTCTCAAAATATTGCACAACTAATAAGGATTCAATATTTCTATTATTTTTATACACTTGTAATGGTTGTAACTATTTAAGATATTTCAAGTGTACCTGTAAACATACTAAGGTATATCCAAGTTTTTCTAATGAATTTGATAAAGATGAACAATAATCAACGTTCATATTAATAAATTAATAATGTATGGTGGATAAATGAGCCGTTCACAGGTCAAAGTAACTAACTATATCCAGTTTCTGAGTTTTGTGAAATTTTAGTGCTAAAGCACTGGATTTGTGCTGAACTTTTTATATTTTTATATTTCATATTTGTATATTTTTGCAGAGTTAATCACTTTGGCAAATGAACGGCTTACATACCATTAACCATTCAGAGGGTAATTCTCGTAACCAATCGAGAAAATCGAAGTCTAAGTGTTCTTACGCGATCCTCGCTCACCACGGTCAGAACTGTTTAATTACCCGACACTTTGGCACAACAAGCCGAAGTTCATTTTCTTAACCGCTATCACCTTCATCATTCCCAAAAGTTCCCCGTCCCAGACTTTCGGCCCCTTAACATCGCAGTCACACTTAACCAGCCATTAATTAGATTTACGATCCGAGTCACGAGTTTCGAATCATGCTAAGTTTCCGGCTGGCCTGTTAAACCCCGAGAAATTAATTACACGAATTAACAACTTAACGGTGAAACTTAAACACCGAAATACACAGCCGACCATTCACTATCGCTCGCAAGTTTATATCACTTTATTCTGCTAGTGGTGCTGTACACAACTTCGATTAACTCGATCAGCAGTATTGTCAACAACAGAACTTTGAACTATTGTATTTCATCCTTAACATAATCTCTTCAATGTGTATATCAAGTGATACATTAAAATATCGAAAACATAATTTTAACATAAATGAAATTATTAATTTTGTATTATTTGATGAATACCAGTATTATTCATGAAATTGTATACATATCGCAAAAGAATAGGTTAAAAACGACGTACAATTAAAAGTTTCACTATTGGCTACACTGCTGATCGAATTAATCATTGATTAAACTTAACTGAACTTGTTCAAAGTGATCCTTAATAATTCTAAAACTAGTATCTGACTTCTGAAAGCACAATGGACGAAAAGCCGCGATCGATCGAAGCGTCACGATCGATCGATGTTGCAGGAGACGCCCTCGTGTGGTAGAAAGAAAAAGAAGAAGAAAGAAAGAACACTCGAGTCCCACAACATAGTGACAAATCTTATCTAACGACTATAAGTATTTGCCCTATTCTTGTAATTTGTGATTCTAATTCCAATAAATATTCTCTTAAAATAAACTGCAGTGTGTTCTCACCGACAAATTTAAAGTGATACGGGGCAGTAGAGGGTGAATTTCGTAAACTGTCTAGAACTGTATCCTGCGGTCGCGAGATAACCAGAACCGAAAAGCACGAAAGCCAAATCCGCAATAAAGGTCTCTATATTCATCCATTTGCTTTTGTCCCGCGCGTGTCTACGTTTTTGCCAGGATCATTATCAGGGTCCTCGGACGTAGAAATTCCCGTGACGATGTTTCGGGGATTGTTTCAAGAGAAAGCAGTCTACTTCCGGGACGCAATCCGACGTCGCTCGTCGCGTTATTTTCGTTAGTTTCATTTCCGCGACGCGTCCTTCTGTAGGCCAGTTAAGTTTCTGAAAAGCACTGATCCCAACGAAACGGCGTCGACTGGGTGTAACTGGATCGAATTTGGCTACCGGATGTCGAAAATAAGAGAATTTACTGGAAAATGGCGCGCTGCACCACTGTGAAACACGACTAGTATAAAATAAAGAGTAAAATGAATGCTCCAAGAAAATGTTGAATTCGGAAGATATGGTTTGTTTGCTTTTTAAAACGTTCAAACGAAATTCACGTTATTTATTTAGATGCTTGAATACTGCAAGATTGTAATGTTTATGAAAATTTTCGTTATGCAGTCTAGAATTATGTGATGAATGATTTTATGTGTTAGTCATTGTGGATATATATATTATCCTTATTGCAAATACTGGAATCACAAAGTTTTATATGTACGAGTCGTCAACTTAAGTCACACATCTTATAATTTCGAATCATGGAAATGAGCTCAAAAGTATTTTCTCATTATCGACAACGTATGAGTTAGAATAATCTGAAACTGTGTCAACTGAACTCGTAATTGTCAAATTCCCTTCAATCAAGTTTGTATATTTTGACTTGCACATAATATGTTCATCTACTTACTCTCGTAGAAGAGAATTGATTTCCTGCCGTATAACCCAATAATAACGCTTACCTGAAACAGAAAACAAAGAGAATGTGAACGACAGAAACGATTTAATCGCTCACGAAATCGAACAAACAACTGGCAAATTTTATCGAATTTCACGGACAATTTCCTTGCGCTACTTTTCGCGCGACGGAAAACCCTGTCCTCGGGAATGGTCGACCGCAACACACCGGAAATTGATATCCTTTCACTTCCAGAGGGGGCGTACGCCCCTTACCTCCCCCCTGCAAGCGCGTTTTCATCCGCAGGATTTTCTTTCGCGTGTATGAAAAGCGAACCGACCCGTGAAACAGGCACAAAGGAGCCGCCGTATTTGTCCTTTGTCAATTATGTATCAATTCTTTACGGTTGATTTGACACGCGCGTGGCGCACGACAGTTCATCGTGCCGCATAGGGGACCGATCGACCTTGATGGCCGACAAACAGCGACAAATTTATGGACGACGCAGCCCCAGGAATTGTCGTTGAATAATTATATATATTAGTCGTACGGACAATTTACTGCCGACAGCTCGTATAACCGTAATTCATTAGCGCGCTGGCAACGATGTGATTCTCGTAATTCATCTAATAATGACGATGCTCGTCGGATGCATTGAATAATTTATGTAATGATAGTGGCAAAGAAAATCGACGATTTGATTGCACGTGGTTTAATTGTTTCTATCATTACTAGAACGCGTATTTTATATCCCTTTATCATTCGACACTGGTAAGCGTAAGGCGTAATTTGTTGGAACGATTAATGAGAAACGTGTAGTTTCATTTCGTTAAAATTGTTACCACTAATTGTAATAATAGGAATGCAATGTAGGATAAAGTTACCAATTACTGCCAGGGTCCCTAAAACTGCCACTGTATTGATTTACTTAAAGTATCAAATATTTGCTTCGGGTCAATTTGATTCGTACAACGCAATTCAGGGGGGCAAGATTTAAACGAAACGAAAAGCAAAATGCTTGTTTCTGAACTTAAATTTGACATTTGATACAGTTCGATTAATTACCGAACAATTGTTTGGAAAAGTGACTCTGACTCGAACCGCAGCATTACATCATATTTACCTGAAGGGTGCGAAATTTGTATCCCACCTGTTTTTTCTTTTCACTAACGTCAATATTTCCCAGAAATTCATTATCACAGATTCCATTTTTATCCCATCTGTATAAAATACAACGCATGTTCTGACCACAAATAAATTCACCAGCAATTGCAATTACGAAACAATCCCCGAGCAGTCAATAACTCCTATATAGGTAAAAAGTAAATCAATATTTACCTACAACTTTTCCTATAAAACGTCTTCCACAAGAGCCTGGCCCAGCAGGCAAGGTTTAAAGAATCTCTCTTCCCCAGACAATAAAACAATCCAAACAACGTTCGAGGGAACAATTTTTCCCCGGATCGTCCGTTGCCCATCCTTTCTAATCGAGTTAACTTCCGCCGTTCACGTAGTTTCCTTTACGCGACGCGCCGGGAAATAAATCGGGCGAGCAATAACTCGAGCTATTTGTTTCCCCGAACTCGCATGGGCGAGTTACCCTACAAGTGTCGCAATAAAATTCATCTTCCTTCCTCGGTGTCGCTCCCTTCCTCCGTGTTCTTTTCCTCAGTCCATCCCACCCTCCAACCCCCGTCAGTGATCAGCTTTCTGTCTCCTCATCTCTGGCTTCTGGCTACGAAACTTTCACCCCCCAACGCGCTTTCACCTGCGCGTTCGCCATTCGTCGGGCACTCCAGGCCCGCCTGGGAGTTTGCCAATGCGAGAAAGAAAATTAATTGTTTTTCGTCGTGGCGCTAACTGGCGAGAAATGTCCACCCCCCTCCCCCTGGCCACTCGACGTCGCGTCTTCGTGTCTTCGCGTCTTCTCCGTTGGACCTTCGACATTCCCAGGCGCTGTTTTGCCTCGTCTAGGTGAAATTAATCGCTGCCGGACGTGGAACTTATTTGTCCGGGACTGTTCGATTTACTGGTGATAAAAAAGTCGCTTAACGAAAACCCGAGGCTACCAGTGATATATTAGCCGCGTTTACGCGCGGAAGTGGAATCAGGTATCGGAGGTGTTGGGTAGATTTCGAATTGGATTCCGGCGTTCCGATTTTTATTCGGTTCAATTAGTGTAAATGAGGTATTGATGGAAGGTATTGGAGGAAGTGCGATCTGTTTTGTGGTCAAATAGCAAAGCTTAATACATAATGTGTGAGTAAATTGTTAACGACATGTGCATAAATTGACGATTTTGCGATTTAAACTGTATTTATTGCAATTACGTAAGCAACAGTTAATATTTTTGTGTATTTTTGGTGAAAAATTGTTAATTAAGAATTATCTAGTATAAAAACCTTGGTATTGTTATTCATTTTCTGCAGAAACATAAACATATTTTTCGTACTGTGGACTTAATAATTTAATCACCGTACGAATATATCCGGTTTATGAAAGATCAATAAAATCCTGACTAGAGTAAATAATTTGATGCTCAATTTCCTCTTATCGAAATTAATCTACAAAAATACGAGTTTACACGAACATCCACAGTCAACAAACATGTTAACATTTATCCAAAAATTTACTACTTTCGTAAACGTGATCTGAGCCAACCACGAAAGAAATAAATTCAATTCGAATCACACCGATCGAGAACGTGAACGAGACACCGAATCGCGTCGTACCAGCCACCGCAGGGAACATATTCTTCATCAGCCGCCATTACTAATTCCCCGCACGGGGTCACAGTTTCATTTATTCGTTCTTCGTGTCTGCTCTTACAGCCGGTATCTGGGAATCTCGGATGAAAGATTTCGCCCTGTATCCAATTTCAGCCTCCCAAAAATTCGACCTCCTGCAAGGAAATCCGTGCCGCCCGCGACGATTTACGGAATTGCAAGTGGACCTCTTGCCTCCCGGACCTCCGCCGATGACCCCATTATCCCGAAAGGATAAGCTTATCGTTCACAAAACCCTGCGGAGACCGTATCCTTGTAGCACGCTACGTGATCGGCATTTATCACATTGATTCTTCATTTCCCCGATCCCTGTATATCCCCATTCCTTGTGTCTCTGTTGCAATTCTATGGGATTGTAACAGATGAACCTCGAGTTTCTATAGGGGGCCGTAAGTTGGGATAACTTTGACTCGATCAGGACTGACTTTGTCCTAAAGTTGGAAAATGATTTATTTCGATTTTACAGCTTTTTTTGCAGGTAGTTTTACTTTAAATGCCTTTTCACGTAAATGTCAATAAAATTGAAGAATTTGCGAAGCTGCAAAATCGAAAATGAGCATTTTTTAACTTGGGATGAAATTACCTTGACTGAGTCAAAGGTATCCCAACTTAGAGTACGACGAAAATGGTCTGAATTCTTAACAGAAGAATAAGAATAACTACAGTTCTTTCTCTCTTCCCGACATGTGTCACAGGTATTAAGAAACTGGGTTAATGTTAATTTTAGAATTTCTACCGTGAATTGTTCTGATGCTCGTTTAACAATTCATCGACCCGTGAATAATTTCCATTTTCTAAACTCGGAGTGGCAGCTTCTCCGTCTAACTAGGGAAATGTACGAAGGATAGATCAGAAACTTAGGTGTCCCTCGGTAAGATAGTTTTATTCGCTTAATTGACGCAAGCCCATCCAGGGAGATGGGTGTTCTAGAATTAGAGAGGAAGGTTCATCAGCTGTTTCACGATGTGTCGCACAGGCCTGCGAAGTTACGTGCATTGGAGTTTGTGGCTGAAGGGTTAAAATTTATTTCAGACGCGTTCTGGACCAGCAGGAACATTTAAATATTCTACTCCTCGAATTCATGTGGGAGTTAACAGACTATATAGAAAAGAAGTCATTAATGTTAAGTTCAACAATAACTTAATTTGCGTGTGAGTTATAAATTCAGCAGAAAAGAACACATAATGCTTATTAGACTAATTGAGCACACAAAGACCACGCATAACTACACCCTAAATAAACAATTCCACTAAATATTGAACACTTTCTATCAGACTGTAAAATCGTTGAACACATCAGAAGCCAACTCTAAGTACTTAACAATATTAAAGAAATTTTCTGAACGAAAGAAAATCTCAAAAAGGTAATGGAACGTGTTGCATCATTAAACTAGAAAAAGATCTTAACAAAACAGGGAACCTTTAGTTTCTGATTAACCCTCGTATTTCTGGATTGTTAGTCGTGTCTCGTCCTCAAGCCTTTAAGGCGAAACTGCTGTATTATCGTACGGACACTTATCGAACACTGGAGAGTTGCTCGAGAATCTGGATTCACGGCACAGAGGATCCCTAGGTCACGAACTCAATTTACCCACGCGATGTGTTTGTACCTATGGCAAGGTCGCGACGGCAGCTGCACCGATGATAAACCTTTTTCTACGTTCTCCTGCTACCTCGCCAGAGATCATTTTAATTAATTCGCAGGCGAGCCACGTAGCTTGCCAGCTGAACTGTCCGCTATTTAGAGGATGGAATCTGTCGAGCTCGTTACCATATGCAACTGAATGCTTTCTTTTTCTTGGAAAAATCGATGATGGTTCGCTAGATCGATTCCGTCGATCAGTTCTTCCAAATTCTCGGGTCCCCAATTGATACATTTTCCGTTTGCTAACACCAGAATTACCAAATCAGTCAAAATAACTCATTAGTATACTCTCATAATGATTACTAAGATGTTACAACATTAATTTGTCGTTAATTTCAGTAGATAATGACTGGACTCACCAGGTCCTCAATTAACAAAACAAACAAATCTAAAATTATATACTAATGAGTAAGTTAAGGAATAAATTAAATTACTATGGACTATTAAGGTTCTAAAAAATAATCTTGAATGATCCAAATTAATATTAACATATAAGTAATTGGTATCTAATGAAAAGTAATGACATTGGCACTATGAAATGTCAAGTACCGACTTTAATGTAAAGAAGCTGATGAACAGATTGCATGAAGTCGACGGGAATTTTTACGCCCGACTGTACCGCATCGCGGAATTCATTCCGGAAAGCATCCGATAAACTTACTCCCATCACGATACCTAACTCCGTCGGACGTCTACGGAAATTTCGATTCGATTAGGAACATCCCCGGCCTTTGGTTAAGCCGTAAGTCGGTATTTAACGTGGAATCTAGTTACGGAGTTTTGTTTAACTTACTTACAGTTTTCAAGCAGACGGTCGGTACGATTATACATACTTCCGTATGCTCCGCCACGAATTACGCATGCGTGTATGTACACAGATTGCATCGCTAGTAAACCAGATACTTAAATTTTTCCGGACCACAAACGACAGGATTAGACGATCAAAATTACGCGCCTCATGAATATGCATTGGAATTTCTACTTCGTGTTTGCACTTTTCTTATTTTCCTCAAAGACTGAAACTGGTAGACTCTTTCGTTTCCAATAAATTTCTACCTTTAGATACAAAAACATGTGTAAATTTGGATAAAAAGTGTTCAACAATTTACATTATTCGGAATACTTGAATTTGTCTTATAGTAGGTATACTAATAAGTAATCCATCTTTTGTTGAATTATGTAAGTATTTATTTTCCTGGAAAAGAAGAGCCAATGCTGTTTCAGTAATATTTTTCCTCGTTCTTCAATCGACATCGTCAGTTTTAGAAAAGATAAGGGCAGAAGAATCCTTGGAATTTCAACTAAATTACCAGTTTATTAAAAAAAAATTGTAGAGTACTTAAGTTAAATTGCAGGAAGTGGGAAACGTCTGAGGAAGTTGGTGAGATTTATCTATTATTTGGATCATTTACTGCAGCTTGATTTTCAGGCAAAAATATTTTGAGATTCACTGATCAGAATAGCTCACTGTTAAAATTACTAAATTTGTCTACTTCCTCATCCTAAGGCTATACATAAACTAGACGATAACAGTTTAAAAAACACATATAATTTCAAAATTGCTACCTGAAAATAACCCTGTGATTTCTTTTTATAATTTTGTTCGTCACTTTGAACATTCCAATTTTACCTCAAATAGATTACGTCTACCTAGACGTATAAACACAAGCAATCTTCTTATTGTCGCATATTCGAAAAGCATCAAGTTTTACGAATTAGTCCCGTAAATGTCAACTGAATATCACAAAGATAACGAGCCTGCAGAGCTTCGATAACAATAGGATCCAGTACTTTATCGCTGTTACCTAGCACACTGTGCGGGAATTTTGTGTTATATCTATAAACGACGAAGATATTCAAGTGTTCCCGTTTACGTGCCCCACCCTGTACACATCCAAACCATCTACGAACAATGTCTACACGAACAGCACCGCCGAATCAACAGAATCCCCCTGATCCTCAACGCAGCCCCAGAATATCGCGACACGCGTCCCGTTTTACTTAAGCATACGGTTTCGAATGGAGCTCGAGTTCTGTGACGGATCGACGTACAATAATACAATGTCTAACGTATAATCGAGATCGGGTCCTACGCAAACAATGGCGTCGTAAACGGAGACCGAGAGTCAGGGGTGTACCGTGATAGATCCTGATGACCAGTTCGAGGGGTTCCAAGTCAGCGTTGGGATGACATCGATACGACTCTCGAGGCTCGTGGGGTTCAGAACGGTCGAGGATGAGAAACAGAGGGTTGAGGGAGATGATGGGGGTCTCTGTCGAATACCGAGGAGTCGATCTCTCCGTGCCCTAACCCTTCCTCGTGGTAATTTAAATTTACATACTATCAGAAATGCATCGAATACGGGATCGTGCATGCACCTAACTGTCCACTCACTGGCAAACCGCACCGCAATGGGGGAAAGATGCATGGAACGAAGGAAGGACCCTTTTGGTTACTTGTGTATGTATCCTTAACCCTGGAACACAAACATGGGGAATACACGGTGTCCCAAAATAGCTTCGACTCCCGAAAATGAGGGGTTCCTGGGATGATTTGAAACAAGTTTTTCCTTAGCAAAAACGTTATCTTAGGCTTTGTTAACGAGATATTAACGGAAAAACCCGACCAGTCGGAGCGCAAGTCTGCTGGCCGAGTTCCCGCGGAAGTTATGCAATTATAAATAGCCAATAGGAAATAGTAAACTATAAATATCCAATTATAAATAGCCAATAGGAAATAGTAAACTATAAATATCCAATTATAAATAGCCAATAGAAAATAGTAAACTAAAAATATCCAATTACAAATGACCAATTGTAAATATCCAATGGTAAAAATAAATGGTACATATCCGATGGTAAAAAACCAATGGTAAATATGTAATGGTAAATAACCACTTGTAAATACCCAATTGTAAACATCCAATTGTAAACATCCAATTGTAAACATCCAATTGTAAACATCCAATTGTATGTATTCCTTTGCAGTGCGTTCACCCTCAAAGTAATATAATTTATAAAATCTGTACCTACTGCATTCGATCTTTCAGATTACAAGCTTTCAGGAATACCACCGTGAAATGTTCGCCGTACTCGCCATCAGAAGATGAAATGAAAATGGTTCCGATAAATTTCGGTCGAAATGATTCCTGCAGCCAATCGAATGTCTGCAAAATTCACGCGACCTCGCCAGTGCACTTCCGGCCGTGACCACCGCGAAATGCCCGATGAATGCGGAACCATTGACGCGGAAGTTATTCCGGCAAACAGCGACACGATGCAACCGATACCGAATGCAGCTTGCTGGATGGGTGCTGATGCAAATCCCGCGGATAAACCTCCCGTCGGGAGTTCGGCGGGGAATGAAAGATAAATTCGATAAATTCGAAACCGCCACGCGCGCTTCGTCGGGCCGGAATCTTAAATACGATCCACGAGAGGTTTTCATCGTTCGTTGCATATGAAATGCGGCCGGCGCGCGAGATGGCGCGGGTTTCGTCGAAACGATAAAGAAAAAAAGGAGAGACGTGGAAACTTGACGTTCGTCCGTGTGAACTGAATTCCCGGTGGTATTCGCGGTATAAACAAAACGGCGGAAATGGTTCGCGGTTGAAACGGTAGTCGATAAATCGAATCGCGAGCCCATGCCACCATCGAATGGGCCGATAAAATATTTATGCCCGATACGCCAATGATAGCCTCTAAGAGGCCACTAAGAATAGTTTCTCGGCGGCTCGTTTCGTTTCTTACCAATCCTTCCTAGAGCATTTCGAGATTTATCGAGGGGGCAGGTTTTAAAAGTCGGTCTGATCATGGAAGTTTTATGGTAACGTTGAGTTATGATGCAACTGGAACTGGTACGAGATTAATCGAATACCTTTTCCTACGATGAAAATAATTGTTTGTTCTACTAACCTGCTTCTTAAAATTGAAAATTAAAACATAAGCTTTTGTGGTCATGATACGTCAGAAACGCATTGAAAGCAAATCATTGAACATCTAATTATCTAATCGCTCAATTTCGTAATTTTCTAAACTTTCCATTTTAATATTCAGTACGTTTATTTTAACTCTAGGCATTATAAATAGTTTATAATGTAAGCAAGCATCACCAGACAGACGTGGAAATGCGACCCTTGTGCGCTGCGATCGTCAAATGTTTGTTTAATTATCCCGTTTGGAAGCGATTGTCACTTGGATTGTACGCATCACATTAATTAACTATTTCTCAGTTCCAGTTCAGGTGTAGATGATTCTAATAACGCCCCGTACAATAAATATTAAATACAAACACACGCTTATAAAAAAGATTCTTGAAATATTTGATGTATTCATAAATTGATCAACTTAAAAATTGTATACGTTCGATTTTGAAGATTGCATATCTATTGCTTCGAGCACTCTAAATAGAGAAATTCACTTTATTTTTCCAGTTATTGATATACTGTCGCGTGCAAAGAACTGCCGCAACGGTAAGCGAAGATATGAGAAAGATTTCCCGGCTGACTTTTCGCCGGAGTTCTTGATTTCTCGCGTATTTCATCCGGCATAAAGGGTGCCTCGCAACGCTCGGTGCAAGCCCGTGTGTATATACCTTTCAATGGACAATGGCCTTAGAATCGTAGATTTATAGAGAAACTTTTCTTCTCTCCTTGTCTTGGATACATTATCATCCATCCCGATCGGCGGAATTCATCAAGGGAAAAATATTGCTACCGAAGGACACATAAACTACACTTTTATCTTCACTATTGTGGTTTCCATTTCTTGCTTTGCGTTTGAGAAAAATATCACGAATATTACAAAACTTAGATTTCCATAGACATAAAACGAAATTATTGAAGTTACCATAGGTACCAAATCAGTAAAAATGACTCATTAGTAAACTCTCATAATGATTATTAAATTGGCACAACATTAATTTGTCGTTGATTTCAGTAGATAGAAACATTATCATCTATCCCGATCGGCGGAATTCATCAAGGAAAAAATATTGCTACCAAAGGACACATAAACTTCACTTTTATCTTCACTATTACGGTTTCCATTTCTTGCTTTGCGTTCGAGAAAAATATCACGAACATTACAGAACTTAGATTTCCACAGACATAAAATGAAATTACTGAAGTTACTGAAGGATACTATGTTGCGTATAAATGATCTACACAATGATTCGGCTAAGTCTTTATTTGTGTTATGAACAGACAAGATTCGTTCACGAACTGCTCTCGCTGTCGTCGGTAAAACAAGTGTCCTCCTCGACGCTTCGTCTTTTCGAGGAGCTCGTCAAAACCCCGGAAGTTATCCTAATTGGTTAATGTAGCGCGTCGGCATTAACCAATCAGGCGCTTCCTAATCGTCCAATCACGCCACCTATTCCTTGCGCCCTTAGCGCGCTTCCTTCGGAACAGGGGTGTGACTTGGCGGGAGTGAGACCCATGGCGGAAGTTTGGCAACGCAGCGGAATTTCCTCCGGACCCCCAAGGCGCATGACGTGGCCGATCGCCGGTCATCTGGCCCCGCTTCGCAACCCTTCGGAAACTCGAGGTTTATGATACCCGCATAGCTATTGAGGCCCCTAACGAAAGTCTCTAAAGGCAAAAATGTGCGTCGTCTAAAACTGCAATTGAAAGCGGAAAGAAAACGGCTTTCTCAAAAATAGCTCTGCTGGTGCTGGTATCATAAAACTCGCCAACCATTTACACGCCAAATGTTCTTTCTTTGTACGTGCCGTTGGCCGCTACATTACTATAGGTTTTTGAGTTTCTAGAAAAAAAGTGGGTTACCTATTGGTGCACCTTATATGTATAATATTAATTTTTTGTAATTTAATTTTTAAAAATGTTTTTAAAGCACTAATTACGAATAGGAATATAAGGCTGGTGCAATCACGAGCAGTTTGCCACTCAAATACTTTATCGACGAAAAAGAATTCCTCCGCGAGAGCAGTGCACGGTTGAAGCGGGTGGCGCATGCAATTCTGAGGGGGACCAGTGCGCGAGGCAGATTTATGGGGAAGCTTTTCTTCTCGAGCACTTTGCGGGAACTACCCTGATTCTTTTAACCACGAAAATCCGTCACATCGAAAGGTTTCATTATCGGTAACAGTGCGCAAACATGCTGCCACTTAAATTGTTTCTCGCTTGAATTCCGCGGAAACGCGCCAAGGAGAAATGGAATTCCTATGGAGCTTCGCAAAAAACAAATTACGCCACGAAAAATAACACTCCACGTTATCTTTCATGATTTCGTGGATGGAGTTTTGAGGAAGCAGATCGATGCTGAGGCATTAAAATTAAAAAGTATATTTAAGATGCTTAAATGATGATAAAAAATGATAAAATAAAATAAAATTAAGAGTAAATGTTTCTTTATTCAGTGTACACATTATTTGAGAAAGGAATTGCAATTGTTAGAGTGCGCTGTGCTGATTGTAAGTAAATAATTATCACAGTGAAAATTGAAAATTGTCAAGCATGACAAAGACAAATGAGTCTTAGATATCTATAATTCATCAAAGTTTCTCTTACATTGTACAGACTTCAATTGTTCTAAATATCAAACGGTGGACTTCTTACCACGGTATATATTTTTATTAAGCAAACTAATTGTGCAAATACTTTTCGTATTCACTGTAACAATAAGAAAAAAAAAAGCAATTTCCAAAGTGTACCAGATTTCTTTTTAATTCACATTTTATATTACTATCGTTCCAAAAGGACTATTAATACTCAAATTGATTTACACAAATGATTAACTTGAGCTTCAAAGTAACTGAAATGAATCTATATGTTCAACAAACGGTAGACCGTTTTCCTAAGAGCTTCAAAGTTGCATTGCTGGGAGCTACAGCATACTCACCACGAATGTAATTTTATTTACTTCCGTTACACATCACAGACGATTCATGTGCGAATTACATTCTGGATCAAAGAAATGAACGATGAATTACACGAATCCGATTTGGTACCGACGAGGATTCATAGCTAGGGCACGGTATGTTAGAGCGGAATAGGAATCGCGTTCTCGAACAGGCAACATCCTCAGAATCACGGATTTATGGGGTAACTTCCTTCCCCATAAGTATTCATCGCGAAGATATATTATTATCGGTCGTTGTCATCAAATATGCTTCCACTTGCTTTTACTTCGAATCACGCAGGCGTTACAACAACGCGTACATTACGGTCCGCGACGTTTACTGCCCTTAAAGTTAGATGACAGTTAAATTAAGTCAAGACAAGAAAATATGGGACTATAATCCATGCTCTGATGAGACTGGATTCAATTTGAGACAGCTTACGATTCAACTATGAGTCAAGCGTAATATAATTCGAAAGAGAAATGAGTCATTTCTTTGATAAATCCATGGGTGTAGGGGTAGTCAGTGCGAAAAAGCCAAAAGAATTGTTGTTCTAATCATGAATTTCAAACTAAATATCATAATTCTAATAGAATCTTATAGAATATATTTTATTGTTAATCATATATACTGAATTTGTTGATTGCTTCGGGCCTCTTGAATCCCATCGCCACTTACGTGGATTATTATTATTTCTCAAATTACTTAAAATGGATTCGTATGTGAATCAGGTACACAAATACAGGTATATCCGATAAATAAAATTCTACAGGAATCAAATAAATATTCCTCAGAGAACATAAGAGTTCAACAGACACCTACACTAACACACACAAAGAAAAATAGTTCAAAGTACGAACGTAACATTTTCTTTAACCCATTCAGCTGTTCTAATACTCACGAACAGAATTGTACGTCCAATCACTAGCTTCAGTGTCAGTCGGTCAATCTAAAACCTGTAACACTTTGCTCAGACCTAGGCCGCTATAAAATTGCGTGCATTTTAGAACAAAAGAAAAAAAAAGAGGAAAAACCGTGTGATAACTTGAAAATCCAATCACCGCGAACGTTCCCATAATTTCCACGATCCCTCGGGTCACGTTCCGGTCATCGTCGGCGGGGGGTGTAGACCGGTATGGAGCTAGGTAATAAGCGCGGCCTTTTGTTCTGGGCTACAAATACTACCGCATGTTCGCTCATCGTACCGTGTGTAAACGTTTGATTGATACATCCCTTTGTGCGTCCGCGGTGCGTGTTGGTACAGCATGAAAGCTGGATGGAACTAGACGCATACACTGTGTAGGTGGACAGCAGAAGAGGGAGGACGAAAGAGGAAGGGGTATTACCGCATCGACTGCGTGTTTCGTGGGGATCCATCGCTTTTTTCATAGGTGGAAACTGGAAAGTCCTCTGCTGTGAAACGGTGAATCCTTTCGCGTAAGAATTAATATCGCGATACCCGTTGTTTCTGTTGCTTGAAACGATTAACGCTTCGCTGCGATTCGAGAACGGATTAGCCTGTCCCCGCACGTTCAGGTTTGCTCGCTGGTTTTTCCATACATTTTGTCACTGGTAGCTGTGATTCTGACTGAATGCGACGGAATATAAGACTTGGTTATACATATAGGATTAAAGAATGATTTAAAAAAGATTTTGGTATAGTGAAATTAATTGTCCCTCTGTTTTTGTTGCCGAGGCTCGGAATTCCAGCAAAAAACGGATTTACGAGGGTCTGAAGCATTTCTTTCAATTAGATTATTGTCCAGGCGAAGACTCGAGTTCGGGACGATAATCGAGAGAAGTCTGTATTAGTTGCATTTATGTGAAGACAGGAATGTGTACATGTACTACTTTCTATTGGAAATGGTTTAAAATAAATAGTAAATACTATAAATTCTTTTTCTACTACTTTTATTTCTTGGCCCGGAAGGACGTCTTAATGCTTTGGAAATCGTACTCGAAGTGAGGAAAAATCCGTAAGAGCACGACCGAGAGTCAGTCGTCCACTTAAGAAAGAAAATAGACCCGGACTGCATACAGTTTATTACCCAGCCCTCAGGTCAAAACGTTACAGGCCTATGGGTCCGATGGCATCCGGTCTATTGTATGATTTTGACTAAAACAGTGTTTCTCATACATAACACTATTCATTTTTGCTTACTAGCTGACACATTATAATTATGTAGTAAGAATCCAACACTTTCTAGCATCAAATTACTTTTTGTCGAGTATCGACGTAATGTTGGTTACAAACGAATAAATTCGTCGTAACGGGCACACATAGAACAGCTTCGATTGCGTATACATACCTATAATGGCTTACAATACCGTATAATGTATATTGGACCGTACAGTGTCATTAGATCTTCATTCGTTATTCACAGTCGATCGGGCACTGTGCCGACTCCCAGGGGTGTCGTTCTCTTGATCTTTAAACGTCGTTTGACTGGGAAGAAACGACCGATAAACCATTCTTCCACGGCCAGCACGTAGCCGATATTTCGTTTCTAGGTCTCAGTCTTGTCAGGGAGCGAGTTAACGCACACACATTCGAATATTAACAACCATAAAGTTCTTTCAACGTGATAAATACCTGGATTTCATCAAATTGTAACAGCCGAAGAAATAAAGGATTCTTTTACCCGTAATTCAACTTTATTAAAAATTAAACTGAAACTGAACTTCAACTAAATTTAGAAATTGAATTGAAAGTAAAAAGTACACTGAAACTCAAGAGATGTTAAACTAAAATTGAACAAAAACTAAACTTGAACCCAGTATGACTCACATTTCATAATTTAATGAAATCTTGAAGTTCTGCTGAGTTTTTTCTGAAAGTTTGCTAACACTTTCCTATGAGCGGAAAACGTGAAAGAATGCGGTTGCAAAGAGGTTAACTGTGAGTACAGCCTCGGATGAAATTCCATCGAGATCGCTATTGAATTGTCGTGAACCGAGAACAAATTTGCTGACCAGCGTTTTCACACGGAGGGCATACACACGGGCGACGAACGCGTTTAATTTTCGCGAATCTGTGTTCCAAAGTTTGCAATAATAATCGCTACGTGTCGGAAGAGGCGGTACAGATCGACGCGGTTGAGTTTCACAGAAATTATGGTTTGCTCGAGATTCTTTATATCCAGTGAACCTTTCGTGTGCTGGTAGACGTTGTCTTTGGCATTATACGTATTGTATATTACTGTATACATATAGTCGCATAGATGAAAAATAGACCAACAATAATAATACAAACAGAAGATAGTAATTTTTTCAATTAACACTTTGACTGCCATGTCACCCAAATATGGGTGACACGTACATTGAAAAGTGTCTGGATTATTTAAACACTGTTATAAAATGTTTGCATGAAATTAATATCGCAGTATAATTTAAAACAAGACCTACAGCCTCTATTAACTAAACTCAAATATTTTCGACAATTTATGACTTAAAAAACGAAATAAAGTTTGTCTGGTTACGTACGGCCTTTTTCACTGTGGCAGTCAACGTGTTAATATAATTTCAATGTGTCGAAAATTTTGTAAGAAATTGTAGCAAAATTTACTATGAAAGTAGAAACTAAATTCTGAATCCAGGCCTTTCAATACTATTATAAAATATATGATAATAAAACTCGTTGTTGACTATAAGAAATTGAAGTTGTCACTGTTCAGGAAAGTAAAATTGTGAAAAAAAAATTGAAGTGCTGTTACTTGAAGATGTCAATAATATAAAGAATGTTTAAAAGTACTATTTGCCTGTAATATTAAGGCATTACAATTTGGAATCATTCTTTTGTGATTCATAGGTAACTGCAGATACTCATAATCCTACTATTAACATAAGAGATGAATTTATATCTGTGACGACAAAGGTCGTTCCTAAAATTATGAGAAATTATAAATACATGCTTGATTAACATACAATAACTTCAGTAACATTGATTCATTCGAAAATTGACACAAAGAATATATGTATAATAGAATTCAAACGAATGTATCATATGTGAACTGACACGAAAGTATGCGACAACAGTAAATAACATCGATCTAGCAATGCTGCGATCGTCAACTAATGGTTCGTGATACAATCGCAGACCACGAACAAAAGACGACTGTCGAAACACAGCTACGAAGACAACGTGAAAGAATATAGAGACACAAGAGGATTCTGTTAATAAGGATCCTATTCCGCTTTTGTGCCAATGGCGAGGCCGTTCCAATTCCTTTACCGGTCGAGCAATTTGCAATGCAACCCCGCGTTTAATTCAATACTTACCTTCTATCTCGTTTATCTTTACCGGTCTACTTTTGCCAATAATTAACGACTTTTCCTTTGAGCAATCATCAATTTATTCGAATTCCAATGTGTTATTCACAGATGAGTCCGTAAAGGTATCGTACAAAGTAAAACGATAGATTAGTAAAAACTGTTCGCCATGTAAAATTCACTGATGCTAAATAAATATTGTTATTAGCTGCGCCAATAAATAGTCCACTATTTCGTTTTACTATACTAGCAACAACGTGATTTAAACTTCCAACATCTTTCTATCCGTGTTTGCTTTAAAGGTAACTGCGTACAGTAAATCTTCGATGAGTGTTGGCTCCTCGGCACTGAACATAAAATATTTCGTAAACTAATAGCCATATGTGGCTGAAACAAATGACATTGACTGAAAAAAATCAGGATTACACCTTCGAATACTCATCGAAGATTTGCTGCATATCGAAAAATCAGGAGAAATATCACTGATACAGCATAAGTTTCAAATTGTTTTTTAAATAAATAGCGAATTTAATAAAATATAGTGGATTATTTATTGGTACACCTAATAGTAATCCACGAGATCCCTTCCAGACTGGAAAATTTCCTTTTCCACCTGTCTATACACGATCAAGCATGATCACGGCTCGGAACAGAGACCTGTCGACTACGACGTGGATTCTTCCCACATATATTTAGTTTCGAGAGGAGACTGGTAGACAGAAGGAAAGCGCGAGGAAAGTGTAGATGCACGCAAGGTGAAAACCCGGCTAGCAACGGCTTGAGTGTCTGAAAATGCTGACGACTGGCTCTCTCACCCTTTCAAGGAGTATCTTTCCCCAGGTAACGAGGAGGGAGTCTTGAAAGAGGAAAGAGGGCGAAAGAGTCACGAAATGAAATCCTGCCTGGGAAATCCACGATTGAATCCTCCTCGACGTGCAGCCTTCCCTCGTAATTGCAATCGCGCCGTGTGCCTCTCTTGCCTTCGGTAACGAAATTCAGAAGAGAAAATCGTACGCGTTTAGAGGAGAAAGGACGTGGACGCGTAAGTAGATCAGCCGCGTATGTAGTCAGACGGGCCTGATTAGAACGAAAACGAAGTCTCGAGACTTGGATTGCAGGAGGCGTCCTTTCTTACGAAACGTATTAATGTCACTGCTATGAATGATTAAAAATTCATTTGTTCGTTCATTCATTTACTTGTTTATTTACATGGAACAGAAATTAAACAAGACTTTGCGTTAAATGTATACGTAACAAATTACACGAGAGATAGGGCGGGAATGTTAGTATTATTCGAGTCTCCATGAATTGTAAATTTATTCAATGGTCTCGACCTCTTCCCGCATTCGCAAACGAAGGAGCCATTATTTTAATAACTCTTCGCGTCCCCCGTTAGAGCAAATGGTGATTTGAAACAACTGTTTCTCGATGATGCGCTATATTCCCGTAAATGTTACTGATTTTATTCTGCCTTGGGTGTAAAATGGTTTGTTTTTACAAGCGTCAGAAAATATGAGGAAACATTTGATGGATAATGTGATGGAAGGAGGTTCTGTGTAAAGGAAATTAATTCCAAGTGGTACGACAGCTTTTTTTTTACTTAGAAAACGGAACAGGTAACGAGTATTTCGGCAGTTAATTAATTGATAAATATGAAATTTAGGATACTACATGAATCAACGCAAAATATAACTTACTTGTAATTTTAATCAATACTATATTACATGAATGATTAAGTATGAAATAATTTAATGTTAAATGCTTGTGCTAAATATGTGTGAAAATGTATACACTGAGACCTCATTACCTACTAATAGTGGTGCAGAATTTGTCCTAAGTAAATGAGTACTGGTTTTAAAATTGACTCTGTTCTTCCGAGTTGTCTCATACGTTACAATTTCTTACAATCTAATACACCAAGTGTTAGAATGCTATCTTACAAAATTACTTTAAAATTCGAGGAACTTTAGATATATGACAAAATATATCTATATTACACCCCCGCGAGAAAAGTGTCACAATCCAAAAATATCCAATTTACATTTTACCGCGTGAAATATCTTCCAATAAGTGAATCCAGCATTCAGAAATGTGTCATAAGTTGAAGTCCAATAATTCAAGCGAGATGGCAATAGTGTCATTTCGTTTAAAATATGAAATCCTACGTCATGAATCAGTTTCTTTTCGTTATAATGCAAAATTACATGCTTTCGAGTTGTGACACTTTGCTTGCAACGGTGTGACATTTCGAAATAACAAAAGGAGGCTATCAGTATCAATTTCCATTGCACGACGTTCGAAAGAATTGATCCAAAATGATTCATTGAGAGTCCATTCGTAGAGAAATTCATTTTACAACTCCGAAGAGTCCCCAATCTCAAAGTGAAAATTATTATAATTAAATAAGATTTCGAAATTAGAAAAAAGGAAAAGATTATTGGTATTAATTTCCCTTGTCTAACGTTCGAAAAACTTGATCCAAACCTGTTCATTGGGATTCTATTTGAAACGGAATTCATTTTGCGACTCCGCACAGTCGCCAAGTCTCAAAGTAGAATAGTCCCATCGATAGTTCGGCGTTCGCGTGGGAAATCCAATAAGATTATGCAATTCGATCGAGCAACCGCGTCTAGATGTCCGACGTACGGTCGAATGTCTCTAAAGACCCGGTCGCCGTCTCGTTTTCACGGGCTAACAACGTGATACGTCAGCGAGGCCGCGCAAACTTCTGCCAGGACGGTCACCCTTGGGTCTTCCTCACCCATTTATGGGATCCTTCCACAAGGAATGGGCTAGTTAACGTGAAGTGGCTCTAACTTTGAGTGCTTATGGATGCGCGGCGAGGTGAGTGGCTGGAACTCTGTTTCACGTAAATCGTTGAACTTGCGGTCGCAGGTGGTTACGAAGGTGAAAATGGGATCAACGTATCGAGAGGTATGATGAACGCTCGGTTTTTATGGCGGACATCATTATACGACACGTGGTTCCTTTCTTGACATAAATACGCAACGATTTCTTACTAATTGTCATTGTCGATTTTTACCTCTCATCCGTCCCTCATGTTCTAAATTTAGTTTGTCCCTCTATGTCAAATTGACATAGTGGTAAGAAAATTAATGTTGGTAATGAAGAGATAAATATTTAAATTTAAAAATGTTTTAAAATAAAGTGTTACCGGCGTAAATCGCTGGGAAGGGTTCTTTTTTAAAAAAGAACATTCATAACTTGTCTATAACTAAACATTTCTAATAACACCTAATATACTGTAACTTAGAAATATTGATTTTCACTGGTAAGAGCTTCTTAATTGACCGAATTGGACCGAATAAGGAGACAAGCAGTCCTGGTTCAAAAAAGTAACGAAGTCTCATCATTTCTTAGGAGTAAAATATTTGTTCTACATTTTTTACTTATTTTTGCATGAAAAATGACATTCATCCAGTGCACCCTCTGTTCTGCCCCAACCTATATAAAGATTGTCAATGTATTGTATCTTAATACCGAAGAGAAATATTATAATCAGTGGGCGGAAAGGATGGATAGTGTACTTGAAAAATATTAGTGTGTATAAAGTTACTTGACCTACACTTTTTAATATAAAATTACCTTTCTTTCAACTATGTTAGGAAAAGAATGCCAACAATTACCCATAAGAATGGTAATAAAGTAAATTTCATAACTAAAAAAAAAGAAGATTACGCTCGTGCAACGACTTAAAACTTGTAATATTTACGTTCATCTTTTTCTATCGCGGTTTCTACTATCCTTTTACGACAGATCAAAGTGCAAAGCGTACATGGTTTGGGCATCAAAGTTTGGGACACAAAAGGAAACGTCACCGAAAGAGATCAATGCATGAATATAAACACGTACGTAAATATTCCTGAATATGGAAGAGTTAAAGAAGAAAATGCATTTACCAGCGCAGACATCAAACACATATAAAATCCAGTAAAATTATTCAACAAGGACAGATGCCAAGGGGAGGAACGCGAACGTTAAGAAACGCAAACTTCGAAGGTAAACACGAATATATCAGGCGATATCAGTTGACGAATAGATGGGAATTCCATTCGAATCCTACAAACACTGAACGACTCGATGCACCGGAGTGTTTGTACATGCAGATGGTATAAAATTCATAAACGGGTCAGAAATTCAATTTTTAGGCAGTCGTTTCTGTACGACAGTCGTTCATGTACAGAAATTCTTTTAGAATACGGAATCAGTAAGCGAAAGAAAAAGCAGATGATTGATTTACTGTAATTTTATAATAACGAAATACTCACTGAAGAATATAATCATCCGTCGGAATTTCGTATGATTGGACGCTTTGATTGCTTTTATTTCTATATTCGGATCTACTGAAATGTATTTCTCTTTGAGATACTTTAACATCTTCATTTCATTCAGACTGTTATTCATACAGAATAATTTAAAACCTTGCAAATGTTCTACTGTGTACATAGTAAATGTAATTTTTCATCATTTTCGTTTAAATGCAATTTTTACTGGATATTAAATCAATCACGTCGAAGTTAATCGAATCGTCTTACTTCATTTCGCAAGCTGAATATCATCATCGTTTTCAGAAAGGAGAAGATCTCCGTTCACATTGATAAATCATTCGAACTTTCATTAGCCCGGGTTGTTCAATGAAGATGCTGTTTCATAAATATTCAGGGCGGACTGTTACCACTACGAAAGTGGACCCAGTACCAACATCCCTTTTAATTTTCCGTTCATTTGCGATTCACGAAGAAGGAACGACTGCCAGGCGCACTTCGCCCGGCTCTTTAAGGTTGTTACTCATGTTGTCACGGAGGAGCTAGCGCTAGTAAAATATGCAACCGACCGGTAGAAAGAATATCGCGTTCCATAAGAACCAAATACGAGCGTGCGCAGAAGTATGCGGCGGTCATGTAAACAGCCGGGAATTTATGCGTGTCTAAATGAAAAATCGGCCACCATCTTTCATGCTGTAGCTACGCTGTGTTATAATAAACATGATTCACATATAGGTGCATCATAATATCTTTCACAGATTCACTGGAATTCCTTCGAAATTCCTTCAATGGTTCCTGGAATTCTGTAAATTCCTTCAGTGGTTCCTAGGATTTCAGTAAATTCCTTCAGTGGTTCACTAAAATTCTTTTAGTTGTTCACTGGGATTCTTTTTAAATCCCTTTAGTTCTTCACTGGAATTTTCTTTAAATTCCTTCAGTGATTCAGTGGAAATCTCTTTAAATTCGATTAGTTGTTCACTCGAATTCTTTTTAAATCCCTTTAGTTGTTCACTGGAATTTTCTTTAAATTCCTTCAGTGATTCAGTGGAAATCTCTTTAAATTCCTTTAGTTGTTCACTGGAATTCTTTTTAAATCCCTTTAATTGTTCACTGGAATTTTCTTTAAATTCCTTCAGTGATTCAGTGGAATTCTTTTCAAATTCCAAGTACCAATAAGCCTCTTCGCCAACGTCAACGAAGCAGACGTACGCGACACTAGTAGTGCAATTAATATATTCATAAATCTCGCTGGCCAGGGTGTGAGGTACCGGTTCGATAATTAAAGAAAAGTCGGCGCTGGTGTGTTCGCGCACTGTGATTCCGAGCGCCTCATTAAAGATCTGGCCGGGCAGGAAAGAGGTCGGAACGAGGTCCAAGGGTCGTGGGCAAAAAAAAAAAAGGCCAGACTCCTGGGACGTTGAAAGCGCGTTGCTTACGAGTAAAATAATTTCTTTCAAACGACTCCCCGAGCCTCTTCTTCCCGCGTTCTCGTTTTCCAGTGTCTCTGGCGCCGGTGAGAGCCAGGCGGAACGCAATATTAATCAGGCCTCAATAGGTCGAACGTCTGAATCCGCATCAGGAAACGGTTCGTGCAATCGGGCTGAAAGCATTCTCGTTGGACGAGAGCTGCCTTTCCACCAATCCTCCGGTCGTCCTGCTGAGGCAACGCTGAAACGGCCATCAAGGTTGCCGCATACGGATTTGCATAAGGCACTCGTCAGCTGAACGTCAGCCTGGAGCGCTCCGAAATTTTGCTCTATCACACCTTTGGATCAGGAATTAACATTTGTAAACTATTTCCAATCATATTTGCGGTGCACCTACTAGTCTCAGCACTCAGTCTCTATCCTGAAACGGCAGATATAGTAACCCGTCGGATAGTTGTCCTACAGTTGAAGGGTAAGAGGAAAAATAAGGGATGTTACGGAGTAGCTTTATTGGGAAAATCAATACTTGATACTTTAGTCCATTATTGGTTCCAATTAGTATACTGAATTTTGAACGTTATTTTATGTGAACACTTCTACTTTCTAATCCTTTGTGATTCGACAGTTCACGCCGTAAAATCACTAGAGATAGATATTCCCTGATTTTCTACTTTACCCTTCAATTAATAATTTAAATGAAATTCAAGTTAGAATCGTAAGACTTGGATATGTAAGAAAGGAATGTGGTTAAGTTCATAAGATGTTCGCGATGGAAACTGTTGTATCGGAGCAAAATGTAATAAAAAATTTTTAACAGGTGACAGATCAATCAATGTATAACTAAGTGTACGTGACGATGTTGGTGCACAAGTTGATTTTTAGAAACTGAAGAGAAAGTACTTAAGCAATCTGCAATGGATTCATAGATGAGTGAATGTTATTTTTCATTCGATATATGTGTCTGGTACGTAATGTTTGTTAATCTGAATCAAGGTTTGGATATTTCTCGTTACAGTAAATCATGACTTTTGTAATCCATAATAATTTTCAGATGGAGGATCATTTAAAAATTTAAAAATTTTGTTATTTTACAATTTTGAGCTTACGAAAGCACACTTCCTCTCTCAATATCATCGATATAAACTTTAGGCGGACGAAAGCACTTTTTCTCTTTCAGCACCATCGATGGCATACACAGCGGCGCCGTCTAATGGCCTGCATATATCAAGGCCTAGAGCAAAGCTCCAGCTTACGTGTCCGCTCTAATTTTTCACACCACTTCCGCCTGCATCTTTAAAGCGCTTCGTCTCCTCCAGGTATAAAATCGTTTCAACCCTTCATACATAGTGGTCCGGCATTTTGATTTTATCACTGTCCACAAACATTTATCCTAAGAGTTCTCAGAAATAAGAAAATGTTAATTGAATGGGACAACATATTTTCAACAAGTTACATAAGAATTAAACTGAATTTTTGATAAAATGCATTGTCATAATTGACCATCGGGAAATGAGAACTTACATGTTCGATTGTCAAGGTCTACGATAAATTACAAGATTTTGAAAAAAATGATGACATTTGTAAAAAAAAGGTAACTTTTCTCAAGTAAAAAATGCTACAAACTACGATTTATTGAAACAATAAAATTATAAATTTAGGTTCATACTGTGAAGAAGATGTCAAAGAATATGTACATGCAATACCGCGTCAGGAACACTCTTCTTTGCTCACGAGCTGCGCATAAGTCCTCATAACTATAGTATTTATAGACTTTTCACGGAAATAAAAATTTGTTATTCAGACTAATTGTACAATAAAATAATTTTCAAGTTACAACGAGATGAATTTAATAATTGCTTCACAAGTAAAGTGTGAAGGATGGCTCAACGAATTGCTATATTTCAACAAACGAGTAAGAGTACAGGACGCGTGGCTAATGATGTTTACGTGAAATACAGTTCCGAGCAAGAATAACTTCTGATTCAACGACGCCGACAGTCTTCGGCAAAGACCACCGCGTTGTCGTTGATCACGTCTTCGGGCAACGAAGATCTCGACAACAAATTGGCCTGTTAGGGGCGATTCTTTCCTCAATGGACTACCGTGGAAAGCAGCTAGGCGACCCCGAGTGTATATTTCAGCTTGTTTCTCAGTTACGCTATGACAAGCAGAGTAATGGCCGGTGAAGCCCAGGGCCGCGTAGTCGGGCTTTAACAGCGATGATGAAGTTCCGTGTGCAATAAGGATCTTTCATGCAAATATACCGACATGTTTTTCTATAATGGCACCCTTCTTCTCTCTTTCTCGTTTTATTTCTCCTTCGCCGGCGATTCTTTACGACAGCATTATACACGCCAAAAACACTGCCTCGAGATTCGATGAATTAATCCTCGAGAGGAGACCGCCTACCCTCGCAGTTCCGAGAAAGGCCAAGTGTTCAAGACGTAGACATGAGTAATTAGAAAAAGCTCGTTGAATTTCATCAAGTGTTTTTACGGTTTAACGTTGAATTATGCTGAATAATTAAACAGAGCGCACTGCTTTTTTTTGTTGAAATATCACTGAAGATATTCAGAAAATTACCGTGCCATTGATTTATATGTTCGTTTACTGAAAATTCTGAAAAATGACCTTAAAAATGCTCATTAGAAACTTAGAATATCCTTTTAGATAGCGTTTTGTTAGGAATATTGCTCATGAATCCTATATAGCTAGACACCTAGAATATCACTGAAGCTATTTACAAAATGAGAGTGCTACATACTTATTTGTTCATGCGTTAAGAATTTTAAAAATTACTTTAAAATTGCTCGTCAAAAAATTAAAACATCCTTTCAGATATTTTTTTGTCAAGAACAGTGGTGATGAATCGTATACAGCTAGACACCTGGAATACTAAAGAAACTACATATTCAAAAAATGGCAGTGCTACATATTTATTTGTTCATCCACTAAGAATTTTAAAAATGACTTTAAAATTGCTCGTCAAAAAATTAAAACATCCTTTCAGATATTTTTTTGTTAAGAATAATGGTGATCGATCGTCTATAGTTAGACACCTCATTGTGTTCAATACTCCAGTCCTTTGTTATGTAGCTTAACTCCAGGTGTAGTCTTTCGCTCCCTTAGAAGACCACGTTGCCTTTTTTATCAGCGACTCGTGAATTCTGTGACGAATTGAATTTATGGTGATAGAGAAGCGATGGAGAATTGGCGTGAGACCTCTCGCAGAACTTCAGATTAATCATCAGCGTTGACAGACAGGGGTGACTACTTTACTCGTTTTTAATGTTTCGCGTGTCAAAGGGACCACGGGGCCTTTAGCCTGATTTCGTAGCACTGAAATCGCAACTTGAACGTCGGTAGACACACCTAAAGGCAATTTATCATGCGGTCTGACGTGTTTATCGGTTTCGCGATTTAAGAGATATCACGTCCGGTGATAGCTAATGGCCCTCGAGGATGCAGATTGGTCCTAGCAAGATTTTGATTTGTGGAAAGGAAATCGACATACGTCGAAAGTTGAGTTACGCCCTGATTAATAGTAATATACAACTTAACTTGTTAATCGAGGGAGTTTTTGGGTGTGAACCCCCACATAAGTAATATTATTGGATGTTCACACACCAAATATATTTAAATTAATATGGTAATAGAAACATGATAACGTAAATAAAAATGTAGGAATTTTCAGGTAAATAAATTAGAAACTGGAAAAATGCAGAAAATGCAAGCAAGTACATAGGACGTATTAACTCGTCCTTTCAGACCAGCAGGTTCAGAAAAGTAGAACAAGAAAAATATTCTTACAAAATCTCTGAACCTAAAAGGAAACAAACAGTTCTTCGCAAGACATCATTACGAATATATCAAAGAAGTAATTCTAAATCAGGTATAGCGACTGAAATAACATTTTCATCTGGTTAAGCAATATTTTAATTATGATTCAGTGAATTCCGTGCGAAACGGAATACAAGATTTAGTGCCATGTTCGTCAGTAGACGTAAAAGTCCGGATATATTAGGAACAAATGGAAATTACTTGTGAATTATTAATGCTGCACTAGTTTCGCTATTCCAACGATATAACTGCATTAACGTTAATTAAACGTCGCGTAGCTGTACGAGTCCTGAAATGAAATCACGATATTACGTTCCGCATTGAATAATAAATCAAACGTGATGAGTAATCATTTAATATCGCTGTATCATCACTACATACGGGCTGATTAAATGTACTTTTACCTACTGAGCCGATTTAAATTTCTGTCGGAGCAATATTTAACACGTGATCCGATTTATCTAAATTGTATTATTTCTTCTGTAGAATTTCAAATAGTTAAGTAATTAAACAATTTCAAAATTTTTGTTACGTGAATAATTCGACATTGTATACGGACAAAAGAGTATTCTATGGTAAAATAGCAATAAAAGATAGTCAAAAATATATTTACATTTTGTGACTATACATTATGCATTCAATTACATACAAGTTAATTAACAATTGACAGTATATGTAATAAATAAGAAAACTAGACTGTAGAGAATTAATAATTGATACTTTCATTATCTTTGCCAACTAATGATAAAAAGAGAATTAATTGTTGAATAAAGTTATTCCTGTGTTCCAGAGATTCCTGATAGGATAATTTGCTGAAAAGTTTGATGTGCCCATTAAACTAGCACCCCAATTTCCGACAGTAATGCAGCTTTCGCCGACAACCAATCATCTCTTCATCGGCCGTACTCTTTTTCACCCCTGGTTAGATTGAAAAAGAACGAACCACGTCGCTTTTAACAGCCCCAGGAACCCATCGCCCTTCTTAATAAGCACTTTCCTCGTTACATTTTTTCACGGGCAAACTTCAACCCTCTCTCTGCAGTTGTTTTCTGTCATGATTGAAGCATTAAAAGCGAATCCCTTTAGTTGCTTTCTATCATGACTAGAAGCATCAAATAATCGAAATATTCAGGTCTGAAGAACTGTTCGTTCGTTTAATTTCTGTTGAGTATCAGAGATACATAGAATTCGTTCTAATATAAATAATCTTGGTGCTCTTATGTATCTGGAAAAATAAAATGATAAAAACGAAATGCTAAGCAGGTTACAAAAATAAATTGAATGTCGAAAAGGAGAAAGGAGCCAAAAGAAAAAGTAGAGGGAATATAGATTCAGATTAATCTATCGGCCACAGTGATCTTTCTGGACGAACAATTACCTACTTCGTAAAGACATACAGTCTACTCCTCAGTTTATAAAGGAATTTCATAAATACTTTTTGAAAGAAGCTCTCATAAACTCTGTTTATTGGAATTATTTGATTCAGAATTGCATTTTCTGTCACTGAGCGATCGTTTTGCAAAGTTGTATTTAAACATACTTTGTATATGGCGATTATTACAAATACAAAGGTTAATAAAACCAAGAAGGAATTGATTTCATGTATAATAATGGATCGAAAATCTATATGTACTTACGTGTCTATTGCTTACATTTTCTAATATTTTTATGGATTAACGATGATTGGGTACATTCAACAAATTTGCAGCCAGTTTCTGAAAAGCAAAACCTTATATAAACAACAACTCCTTATTTGCAACACACGTATGTTTCGAAGTAGCCTTATGAACATCCATATGCACTGGTAATATACCCAATAATTGTATTTTAATATAATATAATAATTAGATTGCGGATTTTATGCATTTATAGCTTATAGGGGTTTGTAAAATACAATAAAGGACAAAACTTTCATCAGATCCAAATAAATTTTTTGGTTTATTCGGAACCGAATATGATACTTGAAAAAAGAAAGAAATTCCTATATTCGCTTTTATCTGTATGAATTGCTTTAGAAAATATCATTTTGCATAAAATTGCGCAGTCTAATAATAACATTTTAACGTTATCATAAACACGGTCTCCGTCGAATCTCGAAACTTAATTTTCTTCGAAAATACAACCGTCGTGTTTTCACAAATTGATTCTCAACATAATGGGAAACTCCATCCGTGCATTATAGAGCACTCTATATCTGCCGTTATTCTCGACCGTGAATAATATCGTCCCATAAATTCAGCCGTAGCAGGTTGCATAGAAATAAACAATTTAAAAGCCTTCGTGCGAGCGTGTGCTGTTTCAACTTGTACATTCACAGCGCAAAAATAGACGGCAAACACAATGGTTCCCGAAGGAGGAGGATCTCCTACCGTTCGCAGACGTTTCAGAAATTTATGGCAACGTTTGGAATTGTAACGGTTAAAAGGGTGACAGGGGACGAGCAATTTAATTCGAGAAGTTTCCGAATGGCCATCCGAAACTATGCCCGTACACCTTTTGTACGCGATAACGCCGGAAACCGTGCGCCAGTCTGTAAAACATTTAAATTAACACTACGGTTCTGTTCGGGTTTACTCGACCCCGGCTGACTTTACATTGGTTTTTACCACTGTGAAAATGTATGTAATCGAACCAGTTGAACATTTTTAGGAAAAATTATTCCTGCGTTGGATACGAACAATGTTTCCACTAATGGTTAAATAAGGGCTAATATGAAATATTTTGTTCAAACAATTCGAGGAGCATATCTTGCAATTGTGACCGTCACTGTGGTGTATAATTTCTGGAAAATTTTTGTAAGAACAAATCTAGGTGATAGTAATGTAGAGAAAAAGTGTTCATTTATCAAACTAATAGCATTTTTATTGTTTCTTGCGTTCAGTTGGGGCAGCTGGATCGTTCATGATAGCGATCGTATTTCTTTGACTAGTTCTTCGTCCACAACTCTGATTATCATCTCTCTTGTTTAGAAAATTTTAAATCTGTTAATGCTTGCTATTTCGTGAATTATTATTTGAACAAATGAATTTTTTTGTAATCTAATAATATAGCTGGATTCCTCATAAAAAGCTCACAAACTGTTTTTCTGCCTCTCATAGTTTCCCAAATATTCGATGAAATACATATCACATACCTAACTGTAAGGGCTGCTCTCACCCCTCCAACGTGGATTCTAGCATCTTAAAAAAAATACGTGTAAAATATTTTTATGAGAAAATTATTCCCTTGTTAGTGTATCATCAATCTCGCGACGTGTCCAGCGGAAGCAAAATCTGTCGGCGAAGCAAAACCACTAAATCGATTGTAAAAAGAAAATTAAAGGAAAAGAAAAAAGTGAAACGATCCCTGCCGTCTTTGATCTACCTCGATTTTCAGCGTCGATGATTCCTTTTGTCCTCGAAACTGAAAATTTGGTCCTCGGCCGCGATCTAGGGCGAGCTTTGATCGGCGGAGCTTGATTTCACCGGAGATCAGAGGCGGCCCAACTCTTTTTCACCAAGGTTTCGCATGCGAAAAAGCTCGCGGGTCACTCGACTTTCGATGAAAACCCGCCAATCGCCTGTAGAGTCAGCTAGCCCGACGTTGCCGAACTGACGAACAAATATGGACCGGCCGGACTGTGCGCTGGCGCAGGTTAACCTTCCAAAATATTCCAACCGGCCCTTTTTCCGTTTTTCTCTGACCTGGAACGTTTGTTCGTTCCTCCCGATCGGAGTCGAGCGGAGAGATTGATCGAACGTCACGACGAGAATGTACTGTGGGTCACATGAAATACTCTCGGATTGGAGTGGAAAGACAACTTGTATCGTTTTTAAAGTATCTAAGTAATCTAATATATTTTAAAGCAAGATACACTTAATATATTTTACAATTACGTAAATAAGGTACTGTTTCAGTTTGGACGAAAACAATATCTAAGAAGTGTTTAATCGAATTAGTTGTTAAAATTTAGTATTTTAGATACAAGAAGAGAATTGTCATGGTAATTAAACGGTATTCTATCAGTTCTTGTGGAAAAAATGTTGGAATCAGAATTACACAGGATTTCATGATTTCATTCGTGACACAGGCTTTTATCAAAATCTATTGAAATCTCCGTTGCAGCGACAGTTCGTCGCTGTGTCAATATTATTTCTGAAAAGGATTATCAGCTGCACGGTGAAAAAATGCAAATATAACAACAATGATAGTCCCAATTACAAAGTTCCCGGTGTCAGCCAGAGGGCTTTTCATTCAGAACGGTTTTTCATTATTTCGATTTGCTTTTGAATCGCGTAACAAGCGCCGCGAGGAAAATAATATTCATCGTGTTTCGGGCCATGTTTGCGCTTCCGATTCACGAGCCCATGGCTTTTTGTCCCCGTTCGTCGTTCCCTGCTTGTTTTCTGTTTCTATTTTTCTTCCTGCCTGGCAAAAAAGATAAATATTTATAACGTAAATTATGAAATCGACGTAATTCTCGTTGATTCCAGTCCGTTCTATTTTCATGGATAATTTCGGAACAAAGAACGGTTAGTTGAATGCACAAACCAAACGTATACACCTGATCCAACAGTGTTTCCAGGTTGACTGTTCAATGAATTTTTCATGTCTTATTCTGTACGCCATTGTGGAGTTTTTGCTATCATAAATATATATTAGCATAAGGTTATATTATCCTCTCGTTATTTGTGTCATTAAAATTCATTGAAATCGATACATATGTAAAATTCGTTTAATATTAATTGAAAGATTAAAGGCTAATAAAGAATCCGACATTTCGTATGAATCGGTTTAATATTACATCACAGCTTTAGTCAGCTTCGTTCCTATTATTTCTTAGACACCGGTGGAATTAATTCACTCATAGGACAATGACAGGTGATAATAAGTCAAGGTGCAATCTCACAAATAAAGTCGATTAATCAAGACATTTTATCGATTCACATTATTTCATAAAAAAAAAGTTTGACAATTGAATTTCATTCTTCGAAAGATATTTTAGTAATTAAATTTCATTCATCGAAAAATATTTTGACAATTAAATTTCATTCATCGAAAGATATTTTTACAATTGAAATTAATTCATCAAAAGATATTCCGACAATTATTAGATTTCATTTTTCGAAAGATATTTTGACAATTAAATAGCTTTCATCGAAATACATTTTGACAAGTGGAACTAATTCATCAAGAAACATTTTGACAAACGAAATTAATTCTTCAAAAGACATCGTGACAATACAGTTTCAATTAGCAAGAAACATTTCGACAGTTGGAATTTATTCATTTTGCACTCATGTAAAGTTTTGAATAGGTAATATTTTCCAGGCACATTCAAATGGAAACAGAAGGTGCGTCACAATGGACAAAAATCACTACGTGGCGCAGTACTCGCCTCGCGTGTCCCCAGCCACACGGAAAAACGTTCTGTTTTTCGGCGAAAGGGAGTAAGAAATTAATATTCGGTTTTCAATCGGGCCGCGTATTTCGATTGAACGTGATTCAATATGGTTGTTCCGCCGTCCTATTCAATCGTTCTATATTAATCTCGACGTTGCGTTTCTCGGCGGTCTGCCGGAACGAATCGCCGTAATTTACGACGTCGTAAATAATATTCTTACATGGTAGGGCACAAATCACGGAATTATTTGTTGCTGGGCGAACTCGCGATTCAGGATATCGTGCCGAGGGAACTCCGCGTTTTTATTGTTAAGTAAGCACGTTCGATCGCGCGGATCCATGAAAAATAGCTTCGCCGTTTCGTTGCGGAGGTTTTCCCCTTTTTTTCGGGGGTTGATTTAAATCGCGTTCTGGGCTTGCTCTGGGGTCTCGAGATTAATCCAATAAATATTCTAAGGATAATTTTGGAAGATCACAGTAATTTAGTATTACCAATTAGCTATGAAATTAATAAGTGATCTGGGAATTTTATTCACTTATTGTACACGTACATATTTAAAATAAATTGAGATAGAAACATTGATAAGGATTTAAATATAGGCATAGTAAAGGTTTTGTTAAGTCCAAAGGTAAAATAAAATTTGTACTAATTGTTACTCTATTGCGTTTTACACATTCAAATTTATAATAAACGCATAAAATCATAGAAAATTATTGAACAAGAAAGTAAGGAGGAAAAGTGTAGAGGATGAAAGTGAAAGGGATTGGACGTCAGCGTTTCCAATTCGCTTCGGATGGTCGAGAAACGAGCAACCCCAAGGCATTCCGGCGAGAACAATCTGTATTTCACCGATGTCGAATCTTTAATTAGTTGGCATTGTTTGGTTAGTTAGCGGACAGGAATAGGAGGGTAGTAACGGAGAATGAAGATTGCCTGTCGTCGGCAATTTGCTGACGAGAACAGCAGGCTTGTGTACCGAGTTACGCAGAAGATATCGACTGGGCAACGGTTACTTCGTCATCGGACAATCGCAACGCGCTCGCATAGATCCTTAAATGGGCCTCACCGATCAATGTCAGTATTAATAGATACTGTTAGTGTTAATAAATAATGACAATAATACTGATCGTTTTTGGGCAGTAGCAATTGATTGGCATCGGACATCGACCTCGATCCTGATTTGCTGATCCTCAAACATAATTATCACCAAGTAGACAGAACACTGACCTCAATTACTAGACAGTAATTATGTAAGACTAAGAAGATATTTACACAGAATAAGAGCTTCTTAGGTATTTATAAAATCTGTAGTGCAAATATAAATCCTAATCTACTTTCAGGATTTTACCTGGTTAAAAGTAATATAAAAAGTCCATTGAATCTGACAGAAGCTTTATATTTGTTTGTCTTTTAGCTAGTTTTATAATGATATAAATATATAAAATCTGCAGTCTTAGAATTGCAGTACGAGCAATATAACACAAATTAAATTTTTGATCCTTTGTTGAGAATTCCCAAATTCAATTTTGCGATGAAAATAATACAACCATTTCCTCGATAAGAAAGCAAATATTTAAAGGTAGTAGTGTAGTACTGTGTCAACTTATTGAAAGCAAATAATGATGGTATAACGTCACGAAAATTATACGTACTCTAAATATTACTGAATCAGTATCAGCGATCAGTATTATTGACAGTGTAAAATTCGCTATACCCGTCGATATGGATCCGCACTGTTAGGCTGGATCGTGAGTGCGCCGTAAACTGGGTAATTATATTTTTTTCCTGCGGCTGGCAGTAAAGCAGAGCGCAATAAAAAGCAGAGTGATAATAAATTCTTTCTCACAGAGCTTTCTTGCTAACTGTAATAAAAACGCGGGATCGGTGTACAGTAAAGTAAGACATAAAGTAGATAATGACACTTGTTACGGTGCGTATTTCGGCATTTAATAGGATATACCATGCCCAGATAAAATGCACCGGTTGGCTCTAATTATTTGTAAGATTTTACGACGAGCGCTGCTGCCAATTACAATCAACATTTGTAGCAGATGCCCCAGGCTATTAGGGGATGTTTGCACACCCCGGATAAAATCAAATTTTCATGAAAATTTTCTCTGCAAAGTTTTTTCAAACTGCTGATCCATAAATGTTTATATTCCAGTGTTACGCAAATTGATCATCGAGATAAAAAATGTTAAACACCGCGTGAGAGATAGAAAAATTGTACAATTGTATTATTTGTCACAGAAACACAATTATAACTATGCT
Organism: Dufourea novaeangliae; assembly: GCF_001272555.1. Classification (NCBI taxonomy): domain Eukaryota; kingdom Metazoa; phylum Arthropoda; class Insecta; order Hymenoptera; family Halictidae; genus Dufourea; species Dufourea novaeangliae. The sequence continues at coordinate 581,875 of NW_015373886.1, read as the reverse complement.
ACAATTCTAAATATAAAAATTGTTTTCCTAATTTGAATAAAGTCATTTTTCCCGTCATATTTTCACACGTATACAGCAAACATTATAGTGTCTTCAAAGCCACAGGAAAAATTACTACTACACCAATACGAACATTATTACATTTCCCGCTGCATATTCATGAAATTTATGTTTCTTTAACCATTCAAACTTATCACACCATTCAGTTTAAATATTTGCAGCCGTGTCTATCGTAGAATTTAAATAATCCCGAAAATTGAAACGCGTTCGAAGTAGTCGTAACGTTTCGTTGTCCCCAAATCCAGAAATTAATCGCGAAAAGGGAAGATTCTGCGGCCTACATCCAGCGCAGGCGTATAGTCTGGATGGAAGATAAAAGCAGCCCGTTAAAACTCGTTATTTCCGTGGGACCCTCTCGTCCACGTTCCGCTCGTACACGAAGTTACAAAACATTTTATTGTCCCAAAAGGGAGGGAGGTATATAGCCTTTTATAGCCGCAGAAAGTGTTGAAGAAGCTGTCACAGACAGGAAGAGAAAGCAATAACAAAAGCATTGCAATCATTGATTTTTCTAACGGACTCCGTCTGAACCACCTAGTTTAGCATATTTTCAGGAAATGTTCCGGAATTGTAGATGAATGATTGAATGGTTCATAGAACATATTAACGAAACAAAAATATAGTAAAACCTGATGTTTACCAATCTAATTATTCTTGTTGTACGCTCCCGTTCGTAAATATAGGACACTTATCGAATATGTAGTCAATGTTACAAGGCATTACGAAATTTCTGAATATCAAAAATAACTGTTGTTTAGGTGATACTAATTGAATTAATTCTAATATGAAGTGATAAAAATAGCCTGAAATTATATTTACAAAACATCACATTTCCTTCATGCAGATCGAGTGTCAAAATATTTATGAACTGCTGTCTATATATCTCTGTAATAAACCAGAAAGTCATTATGATTACTGTAATGTATTACAGGAATATATTCATTAGATTAATAATATTCCGAATAATTACACGTTCTCATGTGTAACAGTTATTCCGGAATCAACCCAAGAAAGACACAGCACACTACAATTTCACTTTTGTTTCTTTTCGGGGTTGTTACAATAGTGTATAGATTACGGGGCCGCCAGAAAAATGCAGAGCACGTCGATAAGCCAGCCATTATTCGAAATCACTGCACCGAACCATCAGAATGCTCAGGAAGATGAATACGGAAGTATACGCAGCCTTTCATCGCTGTTCGTAACAAACACGCCAGGAATTTCTGTTTCGCGATAGAAATCTCTCAAGGAACCGGAATATATGAAGCCGAAAAGTTTCCTGCAATAGCAAATGAAAGTTCTCAATTTCACCATTTGTTCCATTTCTCGAAGAACTCTTCACGTTAAATATTCCTGAACTACTCTGTTGGAATTCAAGACCTAACCAGAATAATTTCGTAACATAGTGTGAATATTGCAATTGTAATCAATACATACAATCTGTGACAGAAAACAGTTAGTATTGCCTTTTTCGAGTAAAGCTTTGAATGAAGATCAGCAGTCTGTTAATATTTTCCATTACCTGCAATATTTTAAAAAAACATTCCAGTTATCACGCTTCGTGTGCCTGTGTATATCAACGATGCTCCGTAGCACACCTTGGGAGCAGCCTGTATTCGTACTCCCACACACGGTATGTGTCACCAAGGGCACCGGGGAGGGGTTTGATGTCGTTAACTAAGTTGCACTCGAGGTGATTATAATGACTCGACTTCAAAGCGGCACCCAGGGGTCCTCGGTCATCACGACACCCCAGAACAGGCGTGCTGCTGCTGCTGCTGAGGCGTCAAACTCAAAGGAACCGCCCCCCTGTACGGCCGTCGCACCGCTTTCCTACACACTCGCGTATATCGCTAATATTCCCGTTCAATTGTTGTGCAGCAAGCTCTCGCCAGTGTGTCTCTGTCACCGCCTCGGTGTACCGATACGTTTGTACGTCACGAAGCCATGCGATATGCGGGTTATTATTGGCTAACGGCGGACCGTGAAGATGCTAGTTAACTGGCGAATTAGCGTGCTCAATTATTTACGTTCGTGCGTGCGTGAACGCGGCGCTAAGATCGATCTTTCGGGCATTGTGACCGAAAAACCATTAACTTCGACGAATGAATGTATATTGTCGTTTACGAAAGTATTTGTTAGTATTAACCTTGGAACGCCACCCTGGGGTTACTGGCGACCCCGTAAAAATTGAATCTTGTCTACAGATATGAAAATAAATATTAGAATATTCAGGTTTTCTTTAAATTTTCTTTGTTTTTTTTTAACAGAAATCATACTGGGTACATAGTTACTATTTCCTAAGGTGTTTGAAGAAGAATTAAAGAAGAATAGTTCGAAAATATTAAATGGGACTTTAAATAGTGACGTTCTAAGGTTAAATAAATATATCTGGATGTGTAAATTTGATTTGTGGAAGTCAAATGGGTGGTTTGATTAAATTGATTTGCACGAGCAATGGGATTGCATCTGTCCAAAGAGAAACATACTTCTATTTTCGAGAGGAATATATTAAATAACATACTTACATTATGTAACGACCCTCTCGATGGAAGAATTTTAAATGATTACTCACCTGAAACAAAACAAGATAAATAAAGATTAATGCGAGTCACAAATCCTTTGAGTAATAAAGTAAATACCAATTTATCATTAACATAGTTCTCCTTCCCAACAACAATTATGTACTTCAATCACTTTTAATGCTAGGATTAAAGAAGTTCTTCTTTCCATAAAAGTGTACTGAATTATTTGGTAAATTAATGTTGATCCAAACTAATTGCCAGAAGATAAATATAATAACTGTAACGTTCTATTAATAACTTCTAAAAGCATAGTCTGATCCCCGATTTTATGAGACCAGATCCTTCGTTATGAATATTTGTACTCGAAAGATCGATGTACCTGCTGTACCGGGATACTAGTGAAATATTTCAACGTACAGGATCGAGATAAATATTTGCAAGCAAGACGGAAGTTCTGCTCGACATCCGGTGAATCACGCAGATATGAAGCTATCGAAAGCCGTTCGGAAAATAGCAATACGATGCTCCTTGAATATTGTCGAGTGGTTACATAAAATATTCCTTTAGCAAAAATGGTGGACTTGTGCACCAATGTTTTTTTTCTGCGAGAGTAAACGGCGACAGATTTATTTGCAGGAGTAGGTACAGCCAAATGAATCGATACCTGACATTTTCTACTAAACGTTAGTACAGAAACTAATAACAGATACATCATACGTATAATAGGACTCTTGATATGACGTCAATGATGTTGAACAATATATGTATGTACAAGTTTAAATATACGACGTGTAGAGAAATATTTTTATTCTAGCTAAAGATGTTCGTACAGGACGTAAAAATTTATGGGAAACTCAACAGAAAGAATGTTGAAAATCATTGGTACTTCTGTTTATTAAGTCTCACTAAAATTTCTTTAATTCTATAAAAAAGAATGATTGGTTTCGCAGCCTAACTTTAATAAGCCATTTCTGTTCCTTTCACCGATTTCTATTAACCACTTAAGTTTCTGTCGAAAGTTCAGAAATTATATACGTGCGTTCTTCGACATTCAAGTTTTATCGAATACCTTACGAGTAAAGCAGAGCAGTCAGTTTCGTTCAAATATCGTGAATTTCATCGTGAAAAACACCACGAACGGAGGAAAGGAGTGTTCGAGTCTCGACGCAAGAAGTAGGTACACGCGGAATGAGGAAAAAAATTTAGCAATCGACTTCGATTCACGGTTTTGCAAACCGGTCAGAGAATTTAGGTCGAAACGCGGTTCCTTTCGACGATGCACTCGAAGATCAAAGAGACGGCTACGCCCCCTTTCTAATTCTTTTGCCTGGGAATCCGTATCGAGTCCTGAATCGGCTCCCCTCGAGCAAGCACTTCTTATTCAATAATCCATTCACCCGTCCTCGGTGTTCGCAAGTACCACTAGCCGCGCACTTCCGTGCACTCTAATGACACTCAAGTGGATCGTATCCTACTTTGCGGCCCACTCGTGGAACCTACTTAATAAGAGGCGAGTGGGGAACGACAAAAGAGGGGGAGAAAAAAAAAACTGATTTGAAAAATTACTCTTTCAATGAATAATCAATAATAATTGAAGAGAGACTGGCGAAACGAGTGAACAACCCAGCGACTTTGCGTCTGAAGATTCAAGTGCATGGATCGTTGGTTTGGATGGAATAGTGGGAGTCCTTGAGAAAGATGATACTTTTAAGAGAATATGGTAGAGAAAGTAAATTAGCGTAAAATGTATCCTATAAAGAATTTTTTAATTTGAATAGATATTATTAAATAAACTATGAAAGGTATATACCAGTATCTGTCGTTTTTAAGACAGTCGCTTCTTGCAGACATTAACAGCTTTACTGCGTTAAGAAGGAAGAAAAGATGAAACGATACTTACTTGTAATCTTATAACAAATTTAATTTACGTTAGTATGTTAAGTATTGGCGTTTTAAATTATCTTGTAAATAATTCCTAATCTCATTTAATATATTCTTGCGACTTTAACTCCTGCACTGCGTTCACACAATTCATAGAATAGTAAAAGTTAGTTAAGGAAAATCTCTGTTTAATAATTATTCCTCAAATATTTATTTTAAATCAAAGTTACAATACTTTTCCTTGTGAGTTTATCACATCTTTTCTCTGCTAACAACTTTATGTTTGTCTAGAAAGTCCAATTATTATTATTATAAATTAATTTTCAGAAATTTGTAATTGCCGTTATCTCGAAAAATCAGGTGAAGTCTAGTAGATTTAGATCAATTCACAAGGATAGAAACAGCGATGACTAGGTGCGCGTGAGTAATTAACGAGCCAGCAATTAACTCCGTCGACATTTCGATTGACCTGCAACCACTGTTATATTCTGGAGGCTCGAGCACACGCGAAATCGTCAAGTGCACGCTCAAAATACGTATACATTTCGATTACGCGCGGAAGAAACAAAGACTGCAAGGAACGAGGTAGTTTCATTTGGTCCATGAACAATGCAATCTATAGTACAGCAGCTATTGTACGGGTTCACAACCTTTTTCAGAATTGGACAGAAGTTAGAAGAGAAATGCATGAACGTAGAAACGGAAGTTACATCATCTGATGTGTTATACAAAAAGATATAACATGTTTTTTTTAAGATGAAAGATTCCTTTTTGTGTTAGAAGCTAAGAAAAGATAAAGCAAGAGCAGAGACCACTAGGGACTGGATATTCTGCCAACCTGCCAGTCACGTCGAGCTTAAAAGTTGCACGCCGTCCTCTGAATATCTTTTTATGGACGTAGACAGAAACTGCAGGGAAATTTTGACAAGTAATGAAATTTTTAGTACTGTTAAAAATAGGTACAATAAAATTATTGAAAGTCCGAAAATTCACCGGTTTAATACGTTCGTAATGTATTATAGAGCAAAGATTACTCTTTAATAAATACTCAATATAAAATATTTAAAATTATATGAAATATTGTGCTCCCAGCTTATTATTTTTTAACAATAAGCAATGTTGTAAACATCAACGTGTTCTTTAATGAATAACATGAAAAACAAACAAGCGAGCAAAAACAATGAAAGTAATTAAATTATACTTTATACGGATGTACATTATGTAAAATTCTATTTTATACAGATATACGATTATGGGTTTTTGCATGTAATACGACCGGAAGTGATACCACAAGTGATTCGATTTTCTGTTATTATTTTCATTGTCAGTGGATATTTGAATTAAATATTTAAAATACAGTTCTCAAATATTTCATTTTATACTTCAGGTTATTAAAATAAAAATATTTTGTTCGCCGCACTTTCACTTCCCATTTAAAATGCTATTTTATTTGAATCGTGTGGTATCCACTATTTAAAATAGTACTGTAATGTTTTTCTTCCAAATTTCGCCCAGTTCTGTGTACGTGATACGTGCCTGGAAAAACGACACGTTGAATTTCTCCAGCATTCTCCCGACCCCAGCCCTTTCATTATTAATTCCAACGCTGGCCCCCGGATTTCACGGATTTACGAGATTTGTGCGTGCACAGAAGTACTTTCGAAATGTTCACGAAAGTTAGTGTTAGCTTCGGTGCATTGAACCCTACAGTTCCTTGGAGGCATGGATCTCGAAAGTAAATTCACTTCGTTCTTAAAAGAGAATACTGAAACCGCCTGGAAAACTTCATAGTTCTTCAGAATATATCTTATTCTTTGAAAAATATATATATTAACGATAGTCTATGCTTGTTAAGCTTTACTCCTCAGAGAACTATAACCTTATACCAAATCAGTTGTGCATTGATAAACAAAATTTTAAAAATGATAATTTTTATAACATCTATAGTATATACTCTAAAAGGTATGCGATATTCTATATATTAATGTAAACATTGTCAAAAATTATTTTATACATACAAGAAAAGGACAAAAAGTATCGTAAACAAAAAACAATACCATCAACAGTCACAAAGAAACACAGGAGAAATGTACCCAAAAACCGTATTACCAATTGAGAATAATCCACATCGATCGCGTACAATGTGTCTAAATCACTGGTTCTCTTTCCATGACCTGTTCACATCGTGCTGAGTAACAAAAAATAAAACTTCTCCAATTTTCGCGTGGAATTCTTTGTTTACGGGCGAGCATTAAACGCAGCCATTTTCAGGCGGAATTCACCGTCGAAGGCACATAATTTCGAGTGGGCCGCCGCGTTTCGTTCATTACGCCTTCGTATTGTTCACTCGTAGGAACAATTAAAACGATCTGTCCGACGAGGGGGGAAAAAAATAGGCGAAACTACTTGGGAACAGCGTGTTCTCGACGGTCTGTCAGAAAATACGAAGTAAAACACCGCGGGTCCAACGAGGGAAAAAGTCGAGGCCAGAAAATAATTTCCTAATTCCATTAATAGCGAACGAGTCGGTTGGTTTCGGTGTTTCTAATCATACATGCATTTCCATGTATGCGTTAAACATATGAACCGTGTTTTTTAAAGTGTAGAATTTCACTTGTCTTTATTTCGATATTTGATGAACTGTATTTTACCCTATTTAAAAATATTAGGTTAAAATTATTTTAAATATTGTTCAAGGCTAATGAGCTTGTTTTATGCTTTTAAGATTACAGATATGTTTTATTTTATTATGTCACTCTTTTCATAAATATTCTCAAAGTAAAAGAGTGTTTTTGTTAACCACAAATGGATTTCTATCAGTTTCAAGAAAAACATTTACGCAATTCCATTTAACAGCTAAACTTCTTCTGACAAATTCGTGAGAATATTGTACTGTATTAATTTTTAATTATAAATTTAAAATACAAGACATTCATCTGTAATACTAGCTTTAACGCACTACATTTATGTATTAAAAATTGCACTTATGTCATTTTCAAAAGAAAGTAAACAAGAAAACGAAGCAATCTCTACTATATGAACTATAGAAACTTTTACAATCCCGGCCGATTACGGCCGACTGCTCCCGACCCGACGCTCGGGAATCCCGTGATTTCGGGTACTTGTATTAGTATTACAAAGCTTTCCGGAGATTATACACTCCGGAGATAATCCACGAATTGTTTTGAGCAACATACTTGGGAACGGCGCGTTCTGCACGGTCTGTCAGCAAATACGGTATACAATAAAACACAGCGAGATGAAGGAGTGGGAGGAGTCAAGACCAGAGAATAATTTTCTAATTTCTCAATTCCATTAGTGGCAACCTGGCCCTGAGTCCACGGCGAACGCAAACGTCGGTCGGTTTTGGTGTTTCTACGTTTTCGTGATGTTTAGAGAGGAGCAACGGCGGGATGCAAGAATGGAAATTAAATTAGCTTTTATCCGGACGAAGAGGATCTCCGCGGTAAATTAATCGCTACAAAGCCTTTGATAAGAACTTGCTCTCGCCGGAGAACACCGCCTTCTTGGCAAGCCCCGGGAACACATCGGGGTAAAAACTTCCATCGGCCCTTTATTTACTGCGCTGAGCCCCTCCAACCCCATCCCTCTTTTTTCGTTGCGGATCCTGCGACCGCTTTTAGTTACGGAAACGGGGGCCACGGATTACCTGACGGTGTAATTTCCGCGATTTTATTCGCTGCTTAGGCGGAAAGAATTAGTTTTAATTACTCTTTGTATTAACGAGTTGCTTCGTTCAACTGGTACGAAATTCTGCCTTTGATTAATATTTATAGTGTGTTTACGTATTAATATTAATAGTTGAGACTGAATGGATTCTAATATAGGAGAACACAATGAAATTGACATTAGAATTTCACCTGTATTTTCTAAAAACTATGCGAAGCAAAGTTTTCGGTCGAAATGGAAAATAAGCCAGTACATTGATTTCTAGATGAATGTAACATGAGCAACGGTGTTTAACTGTACTAACAGTACAGTAATTTCATTCATTTTTTATATTTATAAGAAAAACGGACAGTAACATTTTTGTGATTGTCGCAGGAAAGACAATAAATTATAACAGGAAATATGAGATTAGAATCTGTGACAATTAACAATTACTGTAATCTAAGACAAGAAGAATAAGAGCAGAAAAATGCACACGATTTTCAGAGAAGCTTTAATGAAATCTTAATGATTCAATTATTTAGAGTACGAAGGATTTTCCACAATTACATGTTGCATCTATTCTACAAATGGCACAGAAGCTTCAATTTCAGTAAAAAGTCCATGGAATTACCGCGTCTTTGTGAAGAACTCTAATTTAATTTTACTGTATAATTTTGTACCGAAGCTGTTGCGACGGGAGAAAAACCTCATTTCTTGTAATTATTTCAACAAAAGAACAAGACGAATGACGACCATGTTAACGTCACTTGTTTAGCTTTAAAAAAGACATTCATTAGTACAAAATGTTTGCAACTGCAGTAAATTGAATGTGAAAACTGGACACTTTTACTAAATTTTCACTATATCCTCGTCAACGTATTTTACCGTGTTACATAATTTTTTGTCACAGTCAAGAGTTTCAATAAAAATTCGAAAACTTCGACTTGTTATGTTCAGAAAAGACGTGTCTATTGCAGAAAAAACATGTCAACACAATATGGGTTGTAATTTGTAAAAAGAACTTCTAATTTCATTAGAAAGAAAGTATGTTAACGCATATGTTATGTTAGCATTTTATATAACACTGCGTTGACCAGCACAGATTTGCTATAACGTGGCTTATAATTTTAAAATAACTCTGAATTTTAAAAACAATTGTATATGTGCGTAACAGTCTTTAAGGTATGAACCTGATAAGAAAAATAAACATACAATATGCAATAATAATCTCTTGCATAACTTACTGTATGTAATAATAATCATGAGTAATGCATTGATTATCGTTAATGACCTCCTATACGATACATATACGATTATACAATAAAAAATCAGTAAAAAATGATCAAAATACAATCTGCTTTTACCATCGAAAGTTAATTTTATGAAACTTCAAACGAGTAATAGTAGGTGGAAGTTTCTACAACGATTTCGGCTGGCTTACAAGAGTCCATTTTCGAAATCACAGTTCCTGTCGTTTAGGCGATTATAAGGTCAATCATTCGGTAAGTTTGTCGGAGTCGGTCGAGTTCGGTTCGACGACGTCCGTAAGGAAATTTGAGAAATTCAGCAGAGTACATGGGACAAGTGGCGGATCAACTGTTCCGAGGGATGTTCAACTGAAATATCGGAATTACGTGGAAAGCCCCGAGGCTTGAGAAGACCACGATACGGGCTTTAGGGGGGGTCTTGACGGATTTCGTAGCTGTGATCAACGTCTCGTTCGACGGATATCGCCATTATATCGCGACTCTCGATTACAGTCTGCCCCTCAAGACACCTTCTGATAATAATAGGCCAATTTGTTAGCGAATTCGTGCAGAAAAATTAGTAGCAGATGGAGGAAAATCTAGAAACGACGATGCAGAAAAATGGCTAGCACGTTCCGTTGAGGATGTTCAGGAAAATTACAGTGTAGGAACACTACAGTATTTCAAACTCACTGTTTTTTGACTACAGTAAACAACAACGTGCTTAAACAATGGAATAGTCAGAGGTACACGCATATATAGCAGCGGACAAAAGAGATTTGTATACTCAATAATTATTTATATTTAGTATTAAATCCTATTTCATTGTAATTTTAAAATTAATAATTCAAAAATTAAATTTTTAGTAACCTATATACCATTTTTCTAATTCTTTGTAGAGTAAAGGCTTCATGAGAGTTGGATAGAAAATTCCTCATGAGAGTTTCTACTTCATCCCTACCACTGAAGCGGGGGGGGGGAGAGGCTGTAGAACCTGTTCACCGCATAATTTATTACATCCCCACCCCCCGCTTTTGTTGCTGAAGTTCCTGGGAAAGAATAGATTTGTGAGGTGTTGAAACGATTCGCGATGCACCGTGAAAGTTTTGAAGAGATCCCGAGTTTCAAACTCTTATGAAGCCTTTACTGTCTTTCCATTATTTCTTAGGATCAACTTAAACCTTTAATATACTGGGTCTTATACAGCTTCCATTTCTCTATCAGAATATATATTAAGCACATACTAAAGTTTCAAGTTGACATTAAAAAAATAATAAATGTAAAACAAATTGAAAAAGTGGTTACTTCTCTGTAGGTTATTGTATATAGGCATTCTATAAATATTATGTCAGAGAAAAATGGTCGTACATATATATACATGTTTCCAGATGTGAATTAAACATATATAAGTTTCAAGAGGAAAGTGCAGAAAACAAATATTGATATTTCCTAGACGAAAATAATTGCAACTATGATGCAATGAACTGAATACGGAATTTCTGTGGCAATAATGAAAATTGATGTTTTGAGAAGGGATTCGCCAGCTGCCTGACAAATACCATGAACTATAGAAAAATGATGGGGAATATTTTCAGGGCTAGACAGTATTTTGTTTTCTAAATAAAAAAGAAATCTATGAAAATAAGGCCACGAATGAATTTCTATGTACACCTAATAACAACATCGACATACCTTGTGCTTGGTGCGATGTCGGTGGTAATGGTTCGGTCTTGGATGCTCGACAATGACGTTTTCGGTGGTCGTGGCTCCGAGGGTGGGGGTATTCACACGGGGCGGAGGTCGCGAATGCTGACGCGGGGGCTGAGCCGTTCGGCGAAGGAACCACCGCCGCTTAGAGCCGCCGCAGTCAGCTTGCTGGCGTAATAATACATCGCGCACATTTATCCGGCGAGAGCTTAACACCACGGCCCGCACGCCACCTCACTGCTGTCATCACTGACGTTAGCGATGACGGTCGACCGTCCTTACAGCGTCGCTTTAAGGGTCCCCCACGACCACGACCGTACGTCTTCGAGCGGATAAACAAGCGTCCCGAGTGGATGTTCACCGAACGAACGGGGTGAATCTCAGCCGTTCGTTGTCCAGCTTGTTTGCACGACGGGTGGATGCTCCGCTTGTCAATGGGTAGATGATCGAGGGATGGTTTACTGCATCCACCTCTGCCACCCTGTCTTCCGTTAATGATTTATGGGGTACGTGGTTCGAGCAACTTGCTCTATCACCTTTCTTTCAATTGGTATTGTTCTTGGTATATGTTCAGCGAGGGTAGTCTGTCTTTTATCGATTATTGAATTGGTAGAAGCTGTTCCGTTAGACTGTTCAAGACTGTGAAGTTCTGGGTGCACTGAACCCGAAGGCAATAGTGACGGATTAATTGAATTATTCGAGTGTTTGAGTTCCTTATTTCACGGAGCAGAACGTTGCTTCGCTGTGGAGGGACCTGAGGAGAAATGTTGATCTTGGTACCGGCTTCGAGATTCTTGCGATATCGTCGAATTTCGTGTACACGGAGAATTTTCGGTACAACCGACTGACGGAAGTATTTTTGACGGTTTATTTCAACTGCAGAATCGTGGATACGTAGGAACATCAAGATTAGGCATTACTTTTGTGATACACAGATATTTTATGAATGTTTAATATAATTGTTTATAATCGTGGAACGGATCACTGAAATGACGAACACTTCTGAAACTGTATGTTTACCGTTGGGTGACCGTGATGGAACTGAAAACCATTTTTGTGTTTGACTTCGCATAAGTAGTATGGTCGGACCTTCGTATTGGCTTGCGAGTTATCCCCACCCATTCATGGTTCCTTCGAGTTGACCCAAGCTAGTGCTATCCTACGTTTACACAAGAGAAGATCGGTTTTCCTCCATTAGATCTCTATTGTTCACCTTTTTGCTGCTGAACTCGTATGATTTCGAAAACATACACTCGTATCGACAAGAGTTACACGAACATTCACTCGTATTTCGAAATCATACACTCGTACTCGAACATGCATTCGTATTCGAACATTGATATCGACAACATTCATTCACCAACACACATTCCGACAAGAACTTTCGTATTCGTTCATTCGCAAACAGTCGTATTCGAACAGTCTTTCGGACTCAAACCATTCGTCGCAATTCTCGTATCACAAGTCACGATTAGAACCTCGCGAATCATCCATTCCATCGGTCGAAAAGTTATTTGGTTATTCTCACTTAGAGAATATTGAATCAGTTGCTTAAAATTAATTTGGCGGGCAACAGTTCGCAACTGGACGCGTACCACGACGGTCGAGCCTGGAATTTACAACTCCAGGCGGATTCGAAAGAGAATCCACGCGGACGGACGCGACATAGATTTCATTCTATATTTTCGACTTATTTTTCATTTAAAAAATCACTCTTTCTCGATCGTATAATGATTATTGTATACAACGGTCTAAAACCCGAATACACAAAAGTGATTCCAATAGTTGTTATTACCTACCACAGTAGGAGTTTAATGGAAAGGGTTGAATTCTTTTGAACATTGCATTACTAAAGATCGATATTCACATAATAAAAAGGTGAAAAGTCCAGTACGTTCAGTGTTACGTCAATTCAGCCATTTACATAGAACATAAGGGAGTTTTCCAGTACTAGAAAGTCTTGAATCTTCAAAAGCAATAGAATAAACCTCGAATCTCCAAGGGTCTACAATACCAGAACAATGGATGCAAACGGCAGGCAATTTATCGCCGTAGTAGAATCACGACATTCTACAATATGAGGGGTCATTGTTCGGCGTTTGAAAGAAGAGACGGAAAACTAAGTGAAAACGACCCAGTGATTCGCTTTGTTTCATCGCCTATTCTTGGCTCGAAATTTCGATGGAGCATTGTTTCACGTTTGATTGGTCACTAGGTCAATCTCGTAGGTAACTGCACGGCAAATGCGCAAAATTCAACATTCAATGGCGTGGGAGAAGCGACAGAATCTCCATTCACTTCTTCATCAAACCGTGCGTGCGGTTATTGACGCGGACAACTGCGATTGGACGTCATTCGCGGGAACTTTAATCTCGAGAATAATTTGAACAGTGTTCAAAACACATGGAGGCCAGTCGCATTGTTGCGCAGTCCGCAAATTAACGTATGAATTCGTATTCACACGCATATCACGATGACATGTGAATGTATCAATTTTCTCGATTCATTCTCAGTTTCATATTGAACTCTTGTTTACTCTGTTTTTAGAGAATTAATCATTTTTGTAAGATATTATTTACGTGGCTTTGAATATATTTAAAAGTGGCTTTGAAGTAATCTAAATTTCCTTGCATATCGATTTAAATTCTTCGTCTATACTTTCTATTTATAAATTTGATTATTATCATAAATTTGTCCTGTTTATCGAGTCGATAGGAATAGATATATTTTCTACTCTTTCGAAGATATAGGATTGGGCTTAACTAATAGTACAACCGAAAATGTAATCTAATAAATGTCAAGTCCTTCTACTAGGAATAAATAACAATAATGCAACGGTATTGTCTAATACTCAACCGTCCTACTGCTGTCTACCACAGTTAAACATTATCACAAGTAGAAAAAATCAACAATGGTCCGACATACAAGCTAACAACAAGTGGTACTTCAGTGGATGCCTGCTCGACTCGATTTTCTCCAGGAGGAAATTCCAAAAGTAAAAAGTTTATGTCACGTTCCTTATTTATTTTTTCATGAATAGTAACTCTCGATTGCACCGCAAATGAAACCCCTGTACAGTTTCATTTGCATCGAAACTTCAAAGCGGAAGTTCCATTTGAAAATAAAAAGGATCAGTACAGGCATGTCTGGCGCATACGCAATCTAAATCACACAAATTTTACCCAGAACCGCGCATCATTCAAAGTCACACACAGACACCAGTTCAACCGAGGGAGACTAGTTAACCTTTAGGTCGTCCGAAGAATTCCTTTTGAGACACTGACAAGATTCCAAATACAGCGCAGTATTTGAAAAAAGAAAACCACCTTTTTATGAAAAAATGCCGGCTGACTGAAGGTTAAATAATTACACAGTCGTAATGCCCAACAAGTTCAGTCGAGCGATCTGAGCACGGCCAAGCACTTCGATGACAGTTTCACGATCAACATAAACGGTCGCATTCCTCGAGGAACTCGTTCGACCATGACAGACAGACCGACAATAAAAGGAAGTAAGAATCGATGGGGGGTCGGTGTATACTTCGATCGTCGATATCGATCGCCCGTGCAAAAAAAAAACCAGAGCATTGTTTATGACGAACGTCCACTGCATGCGCGGTTCTCTATTTACAAAGCACGTATCGGTGGAACGCCGTGCGCGGCGTAGTTCACCGTTAAAATCACCGTAAATCTTCTTCTCCATAAAAGTCGAATGAATTGCGAGCGTACAAAACGGCCGGCATTAAAACGTCCCTGGAAATTCAAACGACCGTCTATGACCGAGCAACCCCACCTCCACCTTATTCCTTCTCGCGTACATATTACAAAGGACGTGTAAAAAAAAGCAGGAAAGACTGAAGGTGTCCGCGAACGCGAGTACAGAACCTCGAAACACGGAAATGAATGTCGTTGTCGTGCGGACACCTCCACGGTAATTGCCTGAAATAGAGGTACGTTCCGCTACCGTGGGAGTTTATTGTTGAGGATGCGAAACGAGATTGTGGAATATAAACGTCTCTGGACCGTGGATGTCTTTTGATAATTTTGTGGCGTTTGAAACCGCTTTATGTATTGTTTTATGAACACTTGAACGTCTGAATGCTTGAGGGATTTGAGGAGATTATATTGCTTTAAAAACTACGGGATAGAATTCATGCGTAATAGTGAAGAATGTAGAAAATTTATGAAATATTTTAGACTTCACAAATGGTTATTTAATTAATGAAGATATTGTATGTTTTTTTTCAGATCTTATTTTTAGAAAATACAGTATATATATTGCAATGTACAAATGGACTAGAAAAAAGAAACATTAAATAGATTCAGAACCAACGTTAAAATTATTGTAGATTACAATGTGTACTGGGTCTGAGGAAGTTATTGAACATTGTATTCTTCTTTTAGTTTGTCTAAGACAAGGTGACATTGATTTTTATGAAATGAATGCAGTATTATCACAGACATCGAGAAACATGTTCACTGGCATAGGAGTCCTGTTATTTCAGGCAATTAAAATTTTCCACGATTAATTGTAAGTTAAGGGTAAATTGCATGTATCAGAGGTATCCAAGAGTCAAAGCAAATGGCGATATAGACTTCAGTATCAGTGGTATGATGCGGGATCGTTGGGTAGCCTTGAGAGCATACAGGAATAGACCGACCCTATCAGAAGGAGTTTGAGGGTTCGTCGGATTATCGAGAGGGTTACTATTAATTACCATCGAATTAGCGTGCACCAGACATTGGGCTTTTTCTCCGTGAACAACAGACACGGATGAGCTCCAGAAAATATAATCAACCTAAAATTCTTTGATGTCATAATGAGCTACTGGAAACAAACTGAAAATAACACGTTCTGCGATAATAATAATTCATTTGTTAGTCAAGCGATTTTTCGATCGTGATCACCTATTTAGACGTAATCAAAGACGAATGGAGGTACTCTGATGAAAATTTTACTCCAAGAAATATTGAATATTGAATATAATGTAGATTAAACTAATACAGACATTACATTAAAATTATAAAGTCATGAAATAAATAAAGAAAGAAATGAAATTTTGTTAAAGAATGAGGTTGAATACGAATGACGAGTTAATTCATTAATTTCAGTTGACAACACTTTAAATTTGCATTAAACTGGTAAGAGTTTGTTCAAAGTGTTAAGCTGATAGGTGAAAGAATCATAAATACTTTATAAGTTAACATAAGTTTGGACTTCTTTAGGAATAAATCCCATATTGATAGAAAAACAGTAAATCACTTACTCGTGTACCTACCTAATGGAATTAACATAAAAATTATTTGCATAGTTAGCCATTGAGGAATTGTCATTTTGGAAGATGGTTTTATTCGTAAGCTAAATCTTTGTGCAGAATAAGTTAAATGAGTTTTATCCACAGAGAACGAATATATCATTTATGTATGAATTTCCCTAGTTGGAACACTTTGAAATGATTTCTAGAAATCGTGCTCGTCGCGAAACGGAGACAGACAGGAATATAAATATGCAATTGGATTGTCTCGCGATCCGGCTCATCTTCGCAGCAATTATAAGTAATTCTATCTGAT
The DNA here is from genome assembly GCF_001272555.1 of Dufourea novaeangliae. Taxonomy (NCBI): domain Eukaryota; kingdom Metazoa; phylum Arthropoda; class Insecta; order Hymenoptera; family Halictidae; genus Dufourea; species Dufourea novaeangliae. The sequence goes on along the minus strand of NW_015373886.1, from coordinate 565,213 downwards.
CAAGATCTGGTTGAAATGCATAATAAGTCGGTGAATAAATTATTGTCGCGGAAGCGTCGTTGATATTCCCATGAACGACAGCACGATGTGATAATAGTGTCCCACAGAAAATAGAGGATCACAGAATAATGTACACGCCAAAAGAAAGTTTTATACCTCTAATGATTTTGCTATTTGAAGTCGCATGGGATAACGAAATTTTGCTGTATGAAATACAAAATAAATTATTTAGTATAAGAAAATGTAGCAGTTGGAATTACATTATCGAGAGAGTACATACATACAATAGTAGTGTAAAACTACTTTTTATGGGTGTAGGGGTTATTTTCTACAATTTTCACTACAATTAAATTCTCCACACTAAATGTTCCACTACAATTTTATTAACAAGACTGTAAACGTACGAGAAAATGTTTAAATTTTCAAAAGTTAGTCCTTACACAAAAGCACTAGATCATCAATTCCTAATTGTGACAGTTCCTTATTTTACATCTCGTGTGTCATAGAAATTATTGGGAAACTGATGAGCAATATAAATTTGAACTGAATATTAATCTCGTTAATCGCAAATGATGCAAAGTATTGATAAATTATAGATATTTTGGACCACTTTGCAATTGGATTTCGATATATTCTGATGAATATTCGTTGCTTTGAGAATAATCTGCTTGTTATACGTATGTAGGTAGTTGTTACCCTATAATCTGTTCGTTATTGAGTTCAAGAGGATATAATTTAACTTATGTACGAAACGATTAACATGCGTTCACTTCGGTGAAACGATGGTATAATACATATACATATATGTATAGATTGGATGATGTATCGTTGAATTTTCTGCTATTCCCTATTATTTTTAATACATCTTAATGAATTATTAATACATCAGTAGTAATTTCTAATATACTTTTAATAGATGTTCATGAATTTAGGATTGCATGAGCAAATCATTTGTGAAACGATAATTCTCGTTTCACCAGATGTTAGACGATCCTGAGATACACTGTCAGATTCCCAGGGGGGGAATAGTACATCAGGGCGTTACAAGATAATGCTAATGCGGTATCAAGTGTCATGATTGTCTGTAACAGTGCCTACATGGTCATCGTACACTGATAGATGATTTAAGTGAAATTCGAAATGGAACTCGAACGCGAAACTCGGTAAGTTACATACCAGGAAATAGTTATTTCGTAATTTATGGACGTAACTCAGGATTTCCTCCAAATTTAATATCTATTGCCAAGAAAATCAATGATATGTACTCTCTTAATACAATTCTCCTTAATAACATGTTATACCATTTTCAGTAAGCACAGTTGTGGAAATATACAATGAATTTACAGTATATCTCCACCTTATTAAGAAAGTAGTGGATTATATACTGCTTTATCCAATATAAATAATTAAAGTAGATTTTTAAAGTAATAATCCTTAAGTCCAATTTCCATTTCTTGCTTGACATTACTATATTTCATACCTAGTATATATTTTAAAGTATTGTTATTGCTAGCATTGAAAGTATAGTTCAAATTAGTACAGTTAGTATTATAGAATTGGTACCATACAATCAGTACAATATGTACGTACAATAAATAGTACAAACAATATAAAGTATTCTTGTTGTTACCGTTTAAAGTTACAAGTATTCTTCAAAGTAGTACAGCTGTCCTATAACTTCGCCTTTTACGCACCCAACTGTATTTCTCTATTGCATATCCTTCTACCTTCTTTCTTACTAAAACGTTTAATTCTATGTATATATAAATGTTTAACAAAGCAGAAAAACTAGTAAATAAAACATAATTTTACTACAAGTGTCACCTCAATAATCGGAAAAAATTTGAGAAGTCTGTCATTCCAGTTGTTCGATTACACCGACATGTGTAGAACAGAACAAGATGGCGTCGATTCTCTCCCCAAGGGTCGAGTAAATCGTACAATGACGATTGACAATGTCCGTTCACGGGTGTACAGGACATGGCGACGCAACCCGGAACGGAGTTTATCGGTGGATCTCGAACACAGCATCAATTAATTATCGAAACAGTGACCGCGCGGTAATAATTATCCATTCGGCCGCCTCCGTATCCGTATTTATGGTGGCGCGTGCACCGAATGCTCCGGCTATTTGCGGCCGGCCAATCGCAAATTTCCCGGCCCGACCGGCCCAGCTCAATTTTACTAATTAGCTGAACACGTCGGGAACTCGCGTAACGAGTCAGCCACCAGGAGTCTGTATCTGGAGAAGTATGGGAGTCGCCTCGGAATTCATAACTCCTGGGGGGGAGTCCTTTGGCACTGGGCGCAGAAATTATTATATTTTCTGGCTGTGTTGCCTCGATATCCAATCGATAGTAAGAGCTAAATCGTTCGAAGCAATCCCACTCGAAATTACAACTTTATATTTACGTGGATATATGTAATGGTTGCTTCGACCATCCAAGATTCGAGTTTTTTGTCACGCCCGAAATAAATAAACTCTTTGAGTGCTCTCTGAAATAACCAAATGTGGTAAAAACAATGATCGCTATTTTGATGATTTAAATTGTTTGTAATTGTTGTTAATGGTATGGAAATATATGTTTTACATGTATATTTTCATTCTTTCGTACGTAATTTTTAATAATTGTTTCTTGTATGATATAATTTAGAACAATCATATAGAACACTAAACAACGGAGTGTATTCATTTTGGTCATAAAGGATAGAACTCTTTTTGTAAATATTGTAACTAAAATATTCAAAAGAAGTAAAAATACACTCAATCGTAAAGCAACTATGTAAGGACAGTTAACAAAAGTGTATTTCATTAATATAAAGACTGAAAGTTAAATTTCTGTCTGCGAATGTCGTGGAAATGTAAATATTACATCGTGTGGATGTGTTTTTTAATTGCGTGCTACACGCTGGCGTAATTGTACATACACCAGGTTTTCAATTGCAAAGTTGTGCCTTTTTAACATTTTAAATTTAAACCGACTGAAATGACTGTTTTGATGTCACGTTGAAGCGACTCTCAAGGATTGAAGAGTCGACATTTTCAATTACGCTTTGTATAAATATATCGATGATACTTTATGGAAAAAGCGCGCCACTTCGTCTACAATCTACATTCAGAGAGCATGAAATAAAAAGGTCTCTCTCATATTCACTTTGTAAATGTCAAGTTTAAATGTTTCGTTTCTCTGCTGGATCACGAAAAGGAAATAAAAACTGAATTACACAAGTACTGAAAACTAACGTATTATTTATTGTCCAGTTTTTATGACTGCTTCATGTATTATGAGAAAAAAACACAACATTGGATAGCCTAAATATGCAGTTATGTTGTAGTTTATCCTGAAGATTTATTTTAAAATTCTATCTCGTGGTATATTAACTCGCTATTATATGTATTAATTTTCCTGAAATAAGTTCGTACTTCAAGTTGCAAAACAGAAGAATAGAAAAGAATTTTCAATGCAATGAAATTAAAGAATCAATAAAATACATGAACGATATTGATTCAATTTGTTAAATATCTTATCGTTCCATTTTCTCATAGATTCTTTAAAAAATTGAAGACGACGAATAATTATATGGTTTCACTGGAAGAAAATTCGAAGCACAAATCATTAAAAGTTCAAATGGTATAGTACCTAATTAATCCCCTTAACGACGTAATTACGTGTACTGTACAGACGTTAAAAGGATTCCTTACAAGTGACCAGAATGAATTGCGTTGAGAAACGAGTAGACGGTTTTGCAAGTCTGTAGAACGTTTATGGTATTTGGCGATTACCATAAAGCAACGTCAAGCGTGTCGAAACTTCCGTATTTATATTTCAGTAACTTATAAAAATGTTCAAAGCCACCGAAAAATAAAACATGGAAGGCAAACTAAGAGATTTTATGAAATTGATTGATAAATAAGAAATACCAACACTAACCACGACAATTTTCTTCCCCTTTTTGACGCTGTATTACGATCAATCACAAATAACTCCCACTGTTCCGTCTTAAAATTCTATTAATTAGATTATTTCCACTACGTATCCTTCATTAGTATTAACTTCACAATTACTGTCGAATTTATCATCATTGAATTTTCGTCTCATTCATGGACAATATAATTGCATAAACCGCATAATTATGAATGTTAATAAATTCTGTGTATCGCTGGACTTCTTTAGTTCCCAAGTCTCTTTTAGGCATAGATCATACAGCATATTGTTACCTACAATTGCCTGATTATAACTGGATTGTATACTAAAGGGTTATATACCCGTATATCAATAAATAAATAAATAAATCAATCTCAAATACAACCTAATATTTCAAGTTCTGCCAATTTTTTGACAAGTGTTCTCCGTTAAATATCACATCGCTTGCATCGTCATGAGCAAACGATCCGCTAGAAAAATCGATCCTGCACATCGCTAATAATGCAGAAAACGGAGAACTCTCTGCAGCCTATATCTCAACAATTTCTAACGAGGTTAATTCCCGATCCCGCTTACACATTCCCGTTTACGAGGCGTGGGACGATGCGAGGCAGAAAGCGGCTCATTGAAAAGGGGGTGCGAACGTAAAGCAAGGGATGGAATGTGGGATCGTGGCTGGGGGGTGAGACGGAGAATGGGGCTGGTTATGGGTAGGCGAGAGTGGAAACCGAAGTGGGAAAACAGGTTGCGATGGAAACGGGAACACCGTGTTGTCCCCCTGCATTAGTTCAATATTTTGACGTGCAATAAGACAATGTAATTCGAAAATTATGGCCGGGAGAAAGTAATATTATATCGGATGTTCACCGTAGAGGAACGAATGTTCGGTTTCAATCTTAAAAAATTGAATAATATTCTAATTCTTTGAAACACAGTATGCTAGGATACTTCGACTCTTGTACGATAAATAATTCATTTATCTGAATAAAATCATTGATAAATATTTCAGTAATAAAGGATGATAACTTTTCTAGCTTCCTCTGAATACATTCTAGGGACACATTTACTCACAGCCTTTTTTCTTATGTAACTTCATTGCTATATTTATTTTTTATGAAAGAATAAAGAGGTCAGCCTTTAAGCAGTAAGACTGAGTAAAATTTATACGAATATTTCCAAATCAAAGTCGGTAATTATGTAAAAAAATGGTTCATAACAGTGATCGTAGACGTAGTGTAAATCAAGGTGAGATAGTTTCAAAATTTTCTTAGCTTAACATGGAATAAAAATGTTAGTAAGTATACATACTATGCATGATACATTACATCGTTATGATTACTAATATTTTTATGTCAAAGAAACGTTCTGTACACTAAACTAATACTAACAATTATATTAAGAGTACACTAAGGTACTGCAATAGTAAAATATAAGAGTCAGGTAACAGAGATACCAATAGTAGAAGCCCTGCTTTAATACAAGGTTTTTGAACTCAAAGCAATTTTATTAGTCCAGTTAGTCAGCAAATTGTTTTATTTATTTACACATGTTCTTTCACAATCTGTGCTTGTACCAAAGAGTAACGTAATACGATTTCGTCGTAGAGAAAATCTGAACGTTAAAATTGTTTTTCTCGGTGATTTAAAAGCAGCTTGGTAATGGATTTGATGTTACGATTACAGGTACCGCGTAAATACACGAATTTTCTAATAAATTTAACATCCGCAGAGAAACGTTTCGGCGACATCGTTGTATTTCTTTGATACCTCTACAGCTGCTTTAAGCTGAAAGCGTTTCCATTCCGTCTGCGTGCAAATTCTTTTTTATTCGATTTACGTTGAAAAACCGTGGCCGGCGGGATCGGGTGGGGCGCGAATAAAGAAAAAAACGATGGGTTCGCGCGGAAAGCTGGGGCAGAAAATGAATTATTCAAACTTCCCGGGAAGTACCGCGGTTCTTGTAGAAACATATTCTATAAGGCGTTAATGTATTCCGTTGCAATTGCAACACGAAAATAATGCGACAATTGGAATGCTATAAAACGTTCGAGGAGTAAAATTACACCTGCATTGAAGAGCTTCCACGATTTTTTTCCGGGAATAGTGAACCTAGATTTTTTAATCGACAAAGTACAATTGATTGCTGAAGCCACTGATAATTCTCACGTTAACAGATACAGTCATTCACGACTTCATCATGAACTCACGTGTTCATTTATTAACATATGAGGTAATATGAATTATTTTATAAGAAAATGTTTTAATCTGTAAGAATATTTTAACAATTTAAAAAGAAACGAATTATGCACTTTACAAAAGTGACCTCCTTTGTAGGGTGTACGGAGACTTTCATTAGTGTCTGTAAAATTAAAGAAGATGAAATGTTGGGCTACGTTATCGTCTATTTCCTTTTTTATCGTGTAAAGCAAAAGTACGGAGCGATATACTAATTTTTCAAAGATAATGAGATCCAGCGATAAATTAGAGGCGTTAAATTCATTAGTATGTAGTCATTGAGCACAAGTAATAAACACTCTTACAACTCTGAACTCTGAAACATATTTTTCCGAAACTTTTCTAAAATAATTCTCTCTTCAGATTCCACTCAGATCCAGTCTACTATCACTTCCACGAGTTCTTCGTTAATTTTCACAGGTACCATTAGTCTTTTCAAAAAGATCAATGTCTGAATTATTCTATTAACATTAAACCTGCCGAACCTTCAGGTGACTTATAGACAAGAGCGTAAGGACAGAGTTTCATCGTTAATTCCTCTACATCGTTTACATATATCAATCATACAGTAGATCGCTAGACGATCCACCATCGAAAAGTGGACCAAACATCGTGTCAAATTCCGACACAGAAGGGACAACCAATTGCCACAAGGTAATAGTCCGAACTAGGACAGAAGTCAGACCGGGGCGATCTTTTATAAGGTCGAACCGGGGGATACAGTGGTGGGGGGGTGGTAAACAGACGCCAATCGAGAACTCGAGCCGGTGGAAATCCAGGGAAACGTATATACCGCCACAGTCGCTAATGAGGTTAATCCGCGATTCCGTTTACATTTTCTCGTTCACGAGGCACGAAACGAAGCCCAGGCACGGTCTCGTCCGTGGTGCAAAAAAAAAAAAAAAGAAGGAAGCGCTAGAGCCGCCCTAAAGCGGCCCACGTGGGAGAAGGATATAAAACGGGACGAGGGCGCCGGGAGAGAGGGTCGCGAAAAATTACGGACGACCCGCGCGATGGGAATAAGAGCAGTGTGTTACTCTGTACACCTGTTTCGAGTGCACTGCAGTCAGGATACACCCTCTCCAGGCGTTCTCCACCCTTTTTCTGCCTCTCGTTTCCCCGGCACTCGTCGCGACCCAAATGAAACTTCGCGTCCCCGCCTCGATCAACCGATTCGCGTACTTGCGTGCCAAAGGTCGCTCCCCAGCACATCCCTTCCTCCGTTTCCATTCCCCGTCAACCATTTCTACCACGTGTTTTTTTCTTCTTCTTTTCTATTTTCATCAACATTGCGCGACGAGAGGCGTCGCCGCTTCTTGTTGCCTGCTGTCGATGTTTAGTCTTCCTTGTGACTGTTTCGCACCCTCTCATTCCTCTTACTGGCCGGCATTTCTAGCACGGAATGTTTAACTTTGACGGTACGATGGTGATCGAGAGATGAACTCTTAAATTGTACTGTATAGCGATAAATATGGAATATTCAATGATAACAGGTTAGAAAGTATATTTTTACAGATCATTTTTAAAACAATCGATCTTAGTAATATTGAAATAAAAACAGAAATAGGATAAATATAATCGAAAGTGCGTGAAGCAAGTGTAAAGGGCAAGATTCATGTATGACGACCAAACGCCTTTCTTGAAACAATAGAATCTACTTGCCATTTTTAATATTGTAGGCGGATTCTAAATTCCCAAATATAACTCACTTTATTCTATTTCCAAGTAAAATACTAAAAACTGGTTTATTATAATACTTTTAACTATCATTTTCATTTCACAACACTCATAGAACCGATCAAGCCCAACGAAACGAGGGTGCAGAATTCAAGAAATGGGGAATTTTCAACATCCTTTTGAAGATTAATGAACATAAGTGGTTCCGTATTGATTTTCCATTTAGAAATAGAAACGAGGCACTTACGGGCAGGACATATTCCCTCGCTAAATGAAAACGGAAAACTGTAAACTGGTGGGACGAACGGAAACATGGGGAGGATCTGTTTAAGCAGGTCGTTAAGTTTCGAGCAGATCCGCGATGGCTGCTTGGTTTCGCAATTTTGCGATCATTACGTTCGCAACGTTCCGCTCTTATCCGCAATCCTGTCTATTGCGGAAGCTTGTTTATCGCCCGGCGAGGTTGCTTGATCCAACACTCGAGTGTTATTCATTTCCTGGCTCGCAGATACAAACATCTATCAGGCGAAAAAGCACCTTCGAGACCGAAAGATCGCGTAGAACTCGATTTCAACTTATATATTGTTCTACGAAACAGGAAAGAGACTGAACAGGGTTTAGAATGAATTCTCATTGGCTGCATTTATCTTGAAACCTCTATTAACCCATACAGTATCTTTTATCCAGCCTATCCATCAGTTTCTTAGGGCAGAAAGTTCATTTGAATTGCAGAACAAAGTAAAATCTATGACATTCCCTCGAAATGTTACCCTTCATGATTCAGATTTAGTATTATAAATATGAAGGTCGTCCTCCCTCGGTCTCTTCGACCCTCTCCTCCTCGTAACAGTTTAATCCTGTATTATTTCAAATTCTGATTTGGTCCCTTGGACACGTAGCCAGAAAAGATAACCCAACCGAAAACTTTAATACACCCCGGTATATCATTTTCAGAGAATCGACGGCGATTTCTGTGACAGCGATTTATATTTTGCACCGTCGAAGGCGGGTTACGAAAAGGGGACTCAGCGACGCGATGGGAGGACGACGTAACAGGGACGAACCTCGAGGAAGGCACGAAACTTCAATATTAACTGAGACAACTGTTCCCTGTTTGTTCTTGCCACCTTTTTCCTGAACACCAGGAACTGGAAATTCTCTAGACGTTATTCCTGAAGTGCCGACGCGATTATTCCTCCTGGTTGATCCAATAATGGGAAGTCCGTGTACATTGTACTTCGTTTGCAATTCCCTTTGCTGGTAGTTGTGTTCCAATGGATTCGACTTGGCATCAAATGCTCGAGATGAAGTTAAGAAAAGTTGTAATTAAGTGTTAGTCTATATTCCTTATTTTCACGAATGATACGTGAAATGTGATAAAGATTGAGTATTAAATCGTTAGTAATTAAAAGACTGAGGACTTGATGCACTTATATTAAGTTATTATTAGTTTATATTAAGTAGTATTTAAAGCAATTGTTATTAAATTTATACAAATACCATTGTAAATTATATATTTTCTTATATATTGTCTTCAACCGACAGCGCATAGCCTGCAAACAAATCGCATTATCAGCAAAATTGTTACATATCATACATATTTAAATAACAAAAATGCAACGATTGACATATAACAGGAAAAACGTTCGTCCATCTGACAATTAAGCTCAATCGTTCACCATTGTAGACATTCGAATACCATAAACTCAGGAATAGACAACTATTAATAAAATTGTCAAAATACGTAATCTTTTAATTGCGCGATTCTTCTGCAACACTCTTTTTAAACGTGTCCCATACTCTACGGTTGCATGAGTAATCGCGAGAGAATGTTTAATTCGTCGGACCGCAATAAATCACGTGCGATTATCGTCGCGTCGCATCAATCAGCGTTAGCGTTGATTATATTTTCAGGGAAATTTAGTCGCCGATCACGGCCGCTCGAACAAGATTTTATCCGACGTGACGCGCGAAAATAATACGATCGCTTTCGAATAAATTTCGTTACCTATTTTTTGCGCAGCTAAAAATGGACCGAGGGAGAAGGAAGAAGGAAATGATAATCCACAAACAGAGGGGAACAGCTGATTCCGATCGGAGTTAACATCACCATTTTGTCAGAAACATAAATGATATGAGAAGTCCGCTCGAATGAAAGATAAATTTGACAGAAATTACCAGATTATGTCTACTGGACACATGATTGAAGACATATGAACTGACGGAACCAATTGTGTGTATGAGCAATGAGAAATTTACTGACAAACAATGCTATATTAATTTTATACGTAAACACAGTAGGCAGGTACTAATAAAGAATATGTCTGTACAATTCCACACGTTTTAAAATACCCTGAGTGTTAAAGTTAAGAATCACATATATATTAAATCGTAATGTTTAAACCTTGAAACAAGAAAATTGGGATTTGTATAACGTTCAAGTAAACAGTTCATTGAATTTTAACATTTTGGAGTTATTCGAATCACTGAAAATCTAGGGATAAAGAGAAGAAATTGATTCACGACATAAAATCTGTCGTGGATCTTGATATTATTTGGAAATTTAAGTATTGCTTGCCTTTTAAGAACAGAGCCGTAATGAAGCGATCATTGAAAGTTCAATTATTAAACAGAATTGCAGAAATACTGAATTGCAAACCATAAGTGTCTTGAAACTGTAACAATTGTATCAACGAAACAGTTCAAACAATGTCGACTATTTCATACCATTCAAATCATAGACATGGAATCAAACACTTCGTGCCTGGAAATCTGTAATGACCTTAATATCACTTCGGAAACAAGGCTTTGGCTGTCACTTTAGTATGTGGATATAGGATAGCATAAATATCAAACTGCGAACTAGAAGTATCTCGAACCCACAAGAATTCAATCAACATCACTTTCAAAGAAACAGTTCCAAAGTTTCACTCCTTTGAAATCCAGACTGTCGTTTAAATGACACAATCAACATTCCGACAAAGAAACCCCTGAAATTAATCCTATACGTCGTCCAACAAGACGAGTCAGTAAGAAACCAAAACATTCGCGTGCTAAGCTCAACTGTTATACAGTGAGTGTAAAAAGTATTCGTACACCCTTTAAAACGGAACAACTCTTTTAAAATTGGTCCAAATGACTTGAGTTTTTTTGTGAAGTTAGAGACATTAATTTACTAAATGATGTGAAAAGAAAATTTTGAAAAAGTTGCAATTGGTCCGAATCGCGAAGAAAATATTAAAGGTCGTGTTTTACAACTTTTTAATCTGAGGCTATAATGAAAATTTAATAAATACATATCGAAGATTTATGTTAGTTATGTACATACTGAAACTTTCATTGAAATCGGTTAATACAGAAACGAGCGACAGACATCAAAAGATGTGAGAATTGTTAGATTTACTACAGTTATAGATCGTAAGTCGGGAAAAACTGCGATTTTCAACATTTTTAATCGTTTGTATCTCGTAGCAACGTTAACCGATTTTGATGAAATTTTCAACATGTATATAACAAACATAAATCTTCAATATGTATTTATTAAATTTTCATTATATCCTCAGATTAAAAAGTTGTAAAACACGACCTTTAATATTTTCTTCGCGATTCGGACCAATTGCAACTTTTTCAAATTTTTTTTTCACATTATTTAGTAAATTAATGTCTCTAACTTCACAAAGAAACTCAAGTCATTTGGACCAATTTTAAAAAAGTTGTTCCGTTTTAAAGAGTGTACGAACACTTTTTACATCCACTGTATATTAACTGTCTTCGGCCCTGTTCCACCTAAATGGCCATCATCCACCTTTCTTTATAATGACTGACTGAACTCGTTGCACGAAGTATAGAACTATCGAAAATGAACGTGCTTCTATTCCCATTTACGTTGGTAAAAGCATGTTGAAAATACACAAATCGATAAATTAATGAATTTCATCACTCGCATATTCCAATAAAAATTGCGAAGAACGTCAGAAAATATCCAATCATAATATTCTAATAGTATACAAACCAGTGACTTGGTGTGCTTTGTACTTCCAGTGTTAACAATAGGATAATTCGTCAAATCGTATAACCCAATTCCAACAGCTTCAGGATTGCATTCCGCCGGGATCTAGCCATAAGATTGCGACCATTGGAGTACACTGCGGGCGTTCATTACACAAGGGGTCCCCGACGCTGTCTCAGTTCCGTTGATAAAAGTGGAAAGGGACAGGTTCGCCTGAGCTGGAGGGGAATGGGAAAACGCCACTGGTGAGCTTGGTTCGGACGCTAATGGCTTTCCGAGCGCCTATATTCAGTAGGGTGCGCGCGAGCGCGAGCCTCGGAGAGGGATGTTAGTTATGTCGGGAGCCGGAACAACCTGCAGAATTATACCCGAACCGGATCCCTTATTCTCCGTTTCACCCTGACCGTGCCCTCCCTCCCCCAATCCCTTTTCGGCGTAGACCGCGAGCACGGACCGTGCAGGGCTTCGCGTACGTGTTCAACGGTTGGTGGGATTTTCGTGGGGATCGTGATACCGAGCCGAGGATCTCGAATTTTCGATCCGCTCTCGCCGGGTGATTGAGAGACTCTACCTGATCTTCGGTATCTCTAATTCTCGTTTTTGACCGCGCTGGAGTCCCCCGTTAAGGAACCGTCTCTCCCGCGATGCTGAACGAGCGGTGCTTTCTGGAGTAAGCTCCTTTGGGACCGTGTTTTCTGGACTTTTAAATTAGATCGGAACGACCGATTTGCGGTTTAATTTGGCGATTGGTTGCTTTTGGAAGTTATTTGAGGAATCGATCATAAGGGCTGTCGTGTTACGACCAAGAACGGAATGATTCCTTGTGAAAAAGTAAGTTGAAAATGCAAATTCAAATTTGGACTTTTCCGATTAAATGTATGGAATGAACGGTTCCTTCGTAAAAAAATATTCGGTATAGCATGAACATTATTTTATCAATGGATTATGTATTATGATAGTCACGTGGAACATCATTAACTATACTTAAATTCGTTTCATTTAATTTTACCATGACAGTCTATATTCTATGCCCACGTTAAAATCTTAGGTGCTCCACACATAGTAAACGACACGACAGTGAATATTTTATAGCCGATCCTAATAATTAAAAACAAAACCATACCATCACATCAACCAAAACAAAGTGACTCACAGATTTGTTCACAAAAGGCTACCTTTCAAATTGACTGGCACGCTTAAATCGTATGTCCTCTATATGTATTTTCATTACATTAAAGGTTAGTAGTTACGTCTAATTACATCCTTAAATTTTCCCTTATAATATGTATTTGTTTCACCACATCCTTCCCCTTCATTCCTAAAATGAAATAAATAAGTAAATAGAACAAATCGTCAAAATTATAGCATTTCTTGAAGTAAACATAATCATATTAGATACAAAAATGGTAAAGCTGAAAATTTCATATGCATTCCTTGCAAATATGTCTCGAGCATTGTGAGCACACAGGTTTATGGCAAGTTGTGCAATCATGCGATGCTTTTCTTTCTGTTTTTGCAGGACAGAAGTAACAAGCCTTACGTTTCGGCAATTATATGTCTTAATAAGTGACGACTACACAACAGCGCGTCTACCAGTCTAATGACATTCAGAATATGAGAAAATACACTGGCGCTTGAATTCACAACTATAAAATTAACCGTGTTTTTTAAGTTTTAAATAGCTCTATGATCAAATTGACCGGATAGCAGCAGTTAAGGGTTAAGAGGCGAGTCAGTTCTTTGTTTATAGCTACTATAGTAGTTGTATATGAGTATCAATAACTAATCCACTCCATTTTGTCAAAATCAATTCTTCCGAGAAAATTGGAAGCCTATAACCGTATCAATGGTATTTGTCCCCGTTCTTCAATGTTCGTCGCCATATTGACACAAGAAGAAGATACAAATCTTTGTATCGAATATAAACTGCATTACCAGTTCATTAAACAGGAACAGTGCATTACCTATTAATACACCTAATACGTACCAAACTGCGTATTTCATCTTAACTCTTCAAAAATTGACAACGAAATAATTATACATAAAAACTATGAAAATAATTGTAATTTTGAAATTCTTCGATTAAATCTATAAATCACCGTAGTTCCCTTCCCCGTTACCAGAATCAGAATCCCTAGATCGCAATCAAAGCAGCTGCAAGCCACCGAATCCTCGAAATAGTCGGAAGCAACCTTGGGAGCTTCAAACGGTGAATCTTCAAGCGCATCGAAGTTACACCGCGACCACGGAAGTGTCGGAACTGTGAAACTCGGCGGGACGGTGAGGAAACGCGTACCCAGGATCGTGATTTCGGTTTGGTGGCATTGGCCGAGCAGTTCCGGGCAGGAAGTGAAACCCCGGGGAGATTTTGGACCCCGAAATCTGTAGTTCATGCAACCACTCCCCTCTCGCCAATATACTTCATTACACCCCTCTCGGCATATTGTTGCCTTGCGCAGTTCACTGCTTCCTTTACCGTCTATTTGTTGCCCCTCCACGAACTTCCCGGAGCTATCGTCCACCTCTTCTATTTTCCCGCGGCACAGGCTGTGACCGTGCGTCATGTTTCACTAGCTTTTGTTAAGGTCCCTGCGCGACCGTCCCCCTTCCGTCTGTCTCGTGCTTTCCGCTGCCACTCCGTGCCACGTTCCGCTACTCCCGGGTATTTCTTCCATTGTGCTCCTTGCTATCAGTCACCCAGCGACGTCTGTTTCACCAGACGTCCGGTGTTGCGTTTTTATCATCCGCTGGCTAGCAGCATGCTAATCCCCTTTGGGACATGGATGCTTTCCTGGGCATGTATGGAGATGAAACGTGGCCAGGGAAACTTTTGGGGAGACGATTTTATAAGGATGTTGGCAACTCTGAGGAATTGGTTTTGTTGGCCTTCATTGAGGGCACAGGATACGGCGAGGAACTGTATTAGTGGAGGGTAGATATTTTTGTACTGACTGTAAGGTTCATTCGAATGTTAATTCTTTTGAAGAGGAAAAGTGTGCTTTTGTTACTTAAAATTTTCACATCCATCGGGCTAATCCTTTTAGGAATGGATACTTTGGTGGCTATGTATGGGGTCAGGGAATCATTTGGAGATTGGAACTGGCAACTGAATGGATATTGGAAACTATGGAACTAGATTTTGTTAACCTTCGTTCAGGGAGTAATAGTGTAGAAGTGTATCAGTGATGGATTGATATTTTCGTACCGATTAGAATAGAATTATATTAGAGGAAGATTGATATTTCGTAATGAGGTTCATTCTAATGCTAAATCATGTATATCATATAGAAATATGAAAATGGTGATTTTATCAATGAAAAGGCCCATGTATAACTATTTAAGAGCGTATAAATTCTCAAGCATTCCATAATACTATATGTACATCAACTACTATTATTTCCTCTAGACTCCTGACATGTAAAGTGCGCTTCCCTTAATTATTCAGCATTATAAAGTAACCCTTTGTTACGATCCGCCATTAGTTTTCCCACTTCCTGCCTTTTCTGATCTCCCACAGCTTTCTATTATTCCCCCTACTGATATCTAACACTGATTTAATCGACCCTGCCTGCTTTTCAGAAACCTTCATCATTCACCTTTTATTTCTAGCCGTCCTCGATCATCCCCCATTATCTCCGTCCCCACTCTCTCTAACTCACTTCACCTGTATTTACTATCAACCCGTGACCTTACCGTTTCCTTTCACAGACCATTAATCAGGAAACTATTAACCACTTTCCACCCTTCGGCTTTACATCTTCCTTCATCGAGTGCGCTGCTCGCTATCGATTACATCGAGAGCTTGATGCACATTCCGTGCACTTACTCATCCATAAACGCGCTCACACACCCTAATATGGTATCGTTCGGTAATAATTGATTCATCATTTTTCAATATTACTGATTCATTTTTGGGTACAGGAGAAATAGTCTAGACTTTATTCATCAAAATCGTATTTATTCTATTGACAGTAAATTCTCGATAAACGCTCGAAATGATCTTACGTTTAATGCTTCTGCTTCACCCCCACTATTGGCGTGTTCACCCTTGGAACTAATGAAGCGACAACAAAACAGAATAAATATGACGTAGAATAGGTATTATGTTCTACGCATAATACTATTATTTGCACTTAATATTGAAATAAATAAACTCGAAGATTTCCATACACTATGATTTTTATTCCAAGAAAACCTTCTACAGCTGTTATTCGAAAGCTCGTTACATCCAAACCGATTCCACTTGTCGAAATTGCATCAGCACCGGCCAGCATCTCGCTGAGACCGGCCGACGTTAGCAGAATTCAAGCTGTTCCGGCTTGGGATTGATCTACCAATTAATTTCGGCAGTCGAAGTGGCCTCCACGCGACGATTAACCGGACTTGATCGGTAATTGGATATTAACGAACTTCCAGCGCGGTGAAACGGTCGCTCGACGATATTTTTTCTTTTTTATTTTGTCAACAAAATATTCTGATACGCGTCGACGTTGTAAATTCTCGGTCGACATGCGGAAAACGCGACGGAAAAACACCGCTGGACGAAAATAAAACGGTATAAACAGGTTTCACGGCGTGAGTTTTGTGATCGTCGGAAACACGACGATTTAAAAGCGCTGCCGTACGCTGTTTCATATTTATGTACGTCGTCGACGGGGTCGAACCTTCTTTTTATTGCGCACGACAGCGACATTTCTGCTCCTGTGCATTTAATCATTCGGTCTACATTCTGGGAATATTGAATTGCAGAGGAGGCAGTGATCGACGAAAGTGACCAGTCTCTTGTTGCGACATCTGGAGGACGTAATCTTTTCGCCAAATGCACTGAGTATAACTATTTAACTGTCAGTTTGTAGTTGTAGCGTATCAATATACTACCCTTGGTACAAAGTAATAAATTGTATCTAATACGAGTACCTTAAATTGTTCTATGCTATTTTTTTTTATATACATAAAACAATATTTTTGAATTTCAGTGCGTGTATAAATAATTACTGTAGAGATCGCAGTAATTTGTTTCATTAGATATTGGCTGGTTGCACATGAAATGGGCGATTTTTTATTCATTGATTAGGAGGCGTGATTCTATACTTTTGCTCGGTAATGTATGAAATATTTAGGTCAGTCAATACGTAACACAATTTTTTTTCGTACACTGCAAGATTTAAATTATTATTCGAAACAATAATTTCGAATAAAACCGATTAGAGATGGTCCCATATCGCATGCACAAGCACCGGAAACAGCTGCACTAAATTGAATTAACGATTTTTAATATCTACAATCGAAACGGGAACACTAAATCGCCATTTCAATTCCTGTTGCGCCGCAGTCATCGTATAAATTGTATTCCGATACGGTATTCTGAATCGGCCGGAGATTTCCGGGGATAAAGAAGCATTCGGGCTCGGCATCGTAAAGTACGGGGCATCGAAATTTTCGAGATTATGGGGGATTAATGCACCGGTGCACCATTTGCACGGTCTCTATTGCGCTTACGTGGAACTTATGTGGCAATACCGATGCTAAACATGATTCTATCTCGAATGTACATAATTTACCAGGGAATACCATTTCTGTAAAGAATACAGAGTAAAATTAGAGGAAAATTATTGGAAGTTACGAAATACTGTAGTTTATAAAGGATATGTTTTTTAAGTTATATATTTAATGACATTACTATACCGTTTTCTAATAATCAGTGAAAAAGCAAATGAAGATACATGAATAAAAAATCATTTATGCTTTTTCATAATTATCGTATTAATAATTTTACCCTCATACATATAAAATACGACACGATAAAATCGATAAAGGTAGAATTACTCGAAATATATGTACGAATTTATTTAAGAGTAGGAGCCTGAAACGTTAATTCTGTTGAATGTTAATATTAATTTCATGGTATTAGAATAATACATATTTCTAACAGTTCTCTAACCTTAGTTTCGTAAAAATGTACAATTTATGACATTATCATTTTTCAATCATTAAGTAACTCTAGAAAAATTTGATTTACGCTAGTGCATTATTTGTTTTGGTTATATTAAATCAAAATATAATCAACACACGTAACAACCATATTTCATTTAATTAATGTTTATTATTATCGGTAATTTGAAATATCAGGTTATTATCATTTAATTACAAGAAAAGCGTATTTACATTCAATTAATCGATACGAACCGGAGCAAGCATTGCAAGGATAGCGCACAAAAAGAAGAAATAAACGTTGGGTCTCCAAATCGGGGAAGTTCGATAATTTATTCATGTGGTTTCGTGGAACCGAAATCTATTTTAAAATCAGAAACAGCAAAATTCAAAAACTCGCGTCATTAGGAATTATAAATTAATTGCCTATGAAAATCGAAGTGCCGTACAAAGGTATTGGCAATTCAAATATTGTGGTTCGTAAATTTTTAAAGCTGGATCACTATGCATACGAAAAATTGACTTATTCATCTCATGTAAATTCTCTTTAGCATTTCTGCGTGTCGTACATAAATTATTAGCTCTGCCAAGAAAATATTCGCTTTGTTCAACATAAATTTAATGCCCTCGATCTTTCGTCAAATATTTATATTTGTATATATGTTTGTCAATTAATAAAAAATCTGTTTCCGACTTTTTTTTATTTATTATTTAGTATGGTGTTTTCTCACATTGAGTTTGTAGAAAAAAATGTTGTGTGGTATTGTATCTACAATTATGTACGTTTTGTATACCTCTATTATTTTAATAAAAATGCTAATAAACGATTGAGCAGTAGGAAGCAATTATTTAATTCAATTAAATATATAACTCGTTTTATGAAGAATGAAACGAACAGTTTAAAGTGATTACGAATTTATTTAACAGATAAAATTGCTGTACTTCATTTACTTATCCAATTTCAAACGTTTATTTGTTTATTAAGATAAAGTAAGTATACGAAATATTATCTGAAATGAGTTCCATATTATTGCGTATTAGTTGTCAAGCGAGTTTTATTAAAATATATCTTAAAAAAATCTTCCACAGTTATTTCCAATAATACGAGAATACTTTTTTGGGTAGAGAAAAGTTTGAAACTAAAGTTGTGCAGTGCAGCAGTCTTGCAAAAACGACAGATTGCTCAAAGTTTCGCGTAAAACATTGAACTTCCTATAATGTATTCCCTTTTTCCAACTGTTAGACCGTACGTACTGTCCCAGGATGCAGACTTTCGGAGTTCCGATCCATTTTCACATAAATAGTTTCCAACAGCTTTCAAGTTATAAATGAAGGGATTACAATGCGGACTACTGCAGTATTATTTATACTGATTACCAAACACAATACGTTACAAACAAAGTGGCTAATGGCCCAAACCATTAAACAAAATTGAAGATATTGGACAATTGCTTCCATTTTCTCCAATTCTTTCCACTTTCCTTACACAAGTTGAATTCGCAAAAATTTATTACTTGTCTGCGTAAAACAATACTGAGACATAAGGCCCGTTACAAGTTCAAATAATTTGCGCAAACTGATTTGAACATTCACATCTGCGCAAGCAAATCGTTGCGTTTAAGTGAAAGCTAACGCCCCTGGCAAATAATTACCATTACTTTCCCCATTATTTAATTTGTAATCACTAACTATAAGTACAGTGTCTTCTTTATATGTACAAAAAATAACTCTGCAAAGTAGACTGAACGACGAATGCACAAGTCAGTCAACGAAAATTATTTGAACGTGCAAACGGGTCTTTACCAAGTTTTCCCTAAAAATTACTCCACCGCAACAAGTCAACGTTTTTGCGAACATTTTTCTCACGCGAGATCCGATAATACCACGTGATAATTCGTCCACGCGAACGCTGTAATGGATAATATTCGTAATTCGTGCCGGGCGACTCGTTCCGTGGACGAACGTCGTTCCATTCAACTTTCGGGTCGCTCGAAAAATGACAGATGGCCACGGGGGATGTTTCATATGAAACAACGGACCTTTTATAATGTATTCGGCCCCAGCCGACTGTCGGACCACGTGTTGCTGCATAAAGCAGACGTGACAGCTGCGTTTATCGCGAATTTCAAGGCGGCAGGAGTTTTCCAAGCTTCTTTTGCCGCAAACACCGGCCTCGTATTCGCCGCATACTGAAACCGCGGGCCAGATACTGGCGAAACAGCTTACACATAAACAGTTGGTCGCGCCCGGACGAGAATTTGCAAATCTTATGAGCCGTTCCGCTTATACCATCGCCCGTTAAAAGGACCTTTGGGGTGGGCAAACTTCCGGCACAAGGTGCTAGGGGAATGGCGAAGGTCTGTCGTCGAACAAAGTATTGGGTCGGTGGGAAAGATATATTGTCGGTTTTGTGGAGGGGAAAGTAAGTCGATTTACTATGGTAACGTTATCATCAATCGATGACAAGCTAGCTGATCGAGGATTAGCTTGCTACTCAGAATTTCTATCAGGGAATTTGGTAGACGAACTTTGGCACGTACAATGCGGGGAAAAAGTGAGTACACTCTTTGGATACACTGAATTTAGTGGAATTTTCTCAATTTACAATTTAATATTTCGCACTCTGTTACAGATTTTGTGGTTATCGAGGAGGATTTAACTGGTTGAAAGTGTTTTGGAATAAACAATTTTTAACCATATTTGGACTTGCAGCTGAATGTGATTTAAAAATGTATGAATATCTAGAATTGTCCATAATACAGTATGAATGAAAGCCAATTATTCAGGAAATTTATTTTTATACCCTTTTCTGGATTTATGTTGGCGTTGAATGTTTATTGATTTTTGTATTTGGAGAATACTTGAAGGCGTCCCAGAGTTTTGAGGAATTCTTTTAATTTTCATCTTTTAAGTCATGTCTTTTTTGAAAAGGTTATCTAACCATTTATTTATTTATTGCTGTAAACCCTTTGCAGTTTATATAGCGTACAGTTGCAGTGACATGATAGACATCATAGAAACACAAAATATCGTATCGTGTTGTTTAACATTTATATTGTATGGTTCTACTCTGAATGTACGATGCTTCAGAAAATTATGGAAACCCTTTAAGATCTCGATATTTGGTTCGTTTGAAAATGCACTGTTGCCGCGTGGTATGTAATACTTCAACTTGAACAGTAATTTCGCCTGAATCTTGCAATCGCAATCTGTTTCGTGTTCTGTGCAATTATCTCAACATTCCACCACTACTGCAGTTACAACAGTTTTATCAGAGATCAAATGACACACTGAAATTAGCACAAAATCTTGAAATTGTAATATATCGAGACACGCTACCAATGAATTAACCCAAAACACGAATTTACAATGTCCATTAAAGAACACCATGAGAACATATTCGTAAACTGTCATCCAGAACGACTATTAACCATTGCCTCCCAACAGCCAACAACTGGCAATCACTATTCTTCATCTATACTGTAGATTAACAATTTTTTTGCGCATAATACTGCATTGTCATTATCATCCATCTATACTGCAGCATCATTATCATATGTCAATACTATATTTATTGCACTTGCACAGAACTTTCCTCATTTATGCCATGATTGTCCCTGCACCCTGTACAGCGCAGAGGAAAAATGAACAGAAACCGTAGAGCGATCTACTTGAATATTAATCGGGCAGGCAGTGAACGTCCGTGGAAGCTTTTAAGGGATATTTAAAATGCAGTCGGTTCAAAAAGTTCGAAATAATTATGACGAGGCACGCTGTTCCGATGAATCAACGCCTAACGTTAAAAGGCGGCCACGGCAGCCGAACTTCCGGTGGCGAACAATTAAGAGAGGGTAGAGTAAAGTAGCCACGAGTTTCACCCTCCCCAACCCCTCCCCGCCGGTTACCCCTTTCATCGCGTCCCTGCATTGCCGAACTTTCACCCCTTGTTGATTTAACGATTATTCCCTATTTGTCGGAGTTTCTTCTTCGAGGCATTTACCTGTCGGAACTTTGATAAATCTTTTAATGCACGTCCTGCACGCTTCGATCGGAGATCTGCCTCGCTATCTCCGTTATCGATTATTATTGGCAAAAGATTGGGGTAATTGAGAAAATTTACTAAGCAGACTCATTTAAGCCGCAGAGTACAATACAAGAAAAAACGATCGTCATTGATGTCCAAGTAAAGAATTTTCGTTCCCCACGATATTTTCAGGTATATTTATCCGTAAAAGGTTAACGATCGTTCTACTTTCATATTTGTTAGTAGGATATCCACCGTTATTGGTCCCAGAGTTGTTCGAGGGCCGTTACACGTGAAAAATTCGATGGAAGCGCCACGGGACGCTGAGAGAATCCAGCATGGGATAAATATAACCGGTGCAATTTTCTTTATTGCGCATTATGTTCTCGAGTTTTCGGCATGAAACTTTCAGGACTTTTTGCAAGTCCTTCCGTTCCGAAGTTCGAGCAGTTCCCCCCACGCGTCGCCAACGGACATATGTATATAGATTCCGTTTTCATCGTTGGCGGGCATGCTGTAGATTCCGTCGCGGAAAAATGAGGAAAGAAAACATAGTTGGAAAACAGCACCATAACAATAATCAATGCTCGAGTTTATCTTCAAAATCTCATACCATCGGATACTTTCCATTTCACAAAAAAGACTTGGTACAATATTTGAAGGTGTCGTTAATATATTGTGTATAACAATAGTAATAATTAATAATATTTCATCGGACACACAATCTTTAGCTCCCAAACATATAAAGTGAAGTCAATAAAATCATCCTGCGAACTTGTTGCTATATCGATTGCCTTCTGGAAAGGCTGGAACGATTCCAGACCGATTATCGCCGCGCCAGACCGCGAAACCTAGTAAAACCGCATAGATCTATTAGGTATATACTCTGGCCAGTATAACGCAGCACGTAGACACAGAAATCTTGTCCAATTGTATTACCTGTAACATCTCAAAATATGTGAGCGATACTGCAAACAAAATGTAACAGAAACTAGAAAGATTAACGTGGAACTGAGTTAATCCTGAATTTATTTCGATTAATAGAATGAAGACATTCAAATTTATTTAGCAGGCAGTAAATTAATGGTTGCTCAATTATACTCTTTATCGAAATATAGAATAAAAAATTTAAGTATACCATAGTTTGTTAAATGACTGCTTGAATTAATATAATGCAAAGATGTATTGAAATAAAATTTGTCCCATAAACAATCATTTTTGCAGGTTTGAATGGTGATTAGCCTGTGAATGTTTATAGAAAATCATAAGTTTAGAAAGGAGTTTCTAAAAGTAGAAGCTGAGCAAGATTGTCTTTTACATATCAAACGTTTCATTAGGATAAAAATAGTATAAAGATTCTGTTATTTGTCGTTAAAGGTTGTATTTTATTCTACTTAAATTCCAATTCCAATTGCAGCGCTTCAAGAATAACCGTCGTTTTAATGCGATCGATTATGTGTTGAACTGAAAAGCGGTTATCTTCATGTCTGACTTGTTGCATATATCTTGAATAAAATGGCTACTGGATATTCTGGAACTCTTCCAAAATCTATAATATCCTGTTAAATGCGGCAGAAAATTTTAACTTTGAAGCTTACGACCGTCCTAAATTAGCTTACACTGTAGAATACTGTTCCATACACCTTTAAATTCCGTTTAGAACGGTATTTTCGAAAGGTGCGCGTAATCGGTACGAGTATTTCTTTGAAAATTTATCAGAAACTAGCCAACGTGATGGCTGATCAAAAAGCGTTCCATAGTTTCTACCCCATCGCAGTTCCGTTTCACTCGATCGACCAATAAATGAACATTAAATGGGAAACGCGCACGAAATTAATAGGTAAACAAGACTGATACGGTTCTGCGTCATAAAGTGTTCCGCCGTTTCCACGATAACTACTGATTAATCCAGTACAATGACCGCATAAAACTGTACCGTCAAATAAAGGCGGTCCTATTATAAAGCCACCGTCGATATCATTTTTCAATATTATACGCACGGTATATGCGCATCGTAATTTTTCTTCCGTTCGATTCATAATTCCCATTTGCACGTTATTTAATTATTTCGGATATCAGGGCAGCGGGGGATTTTTTCGGCGGAATTTACCGAGGTTGGTCGACTGAAAAACATTGCTTGCCAGAAATATTCCGCGAGTGCATCGTTCTAGACTATATGCGCACTTTTTAATTCGAATGTCAAGATGAAAATAAGTAATGTGTTATACCGTGGTAGTTGATATATGAAATGTATAAAAAGTCGTGATCCATTTATGCTACATATCCATATGATACAAAGTATCAGGTCGATACGAAAATATAATTTTCATCTTTAATTTATACTATATCGTGTCGGTAGTACTCAACAATAGTTGATAAAAACGACATAAATATTTATTCCATCTGAAAATGGAGCAGGTTACATTAATTCCATGGTAGAAAAATTGATAAACAATATCAATAATGAGAAACGAAAATACTAATTCCGCAATCCTAATAGACTCCCATAAGCAGCTCTGATCGCTGTCTCCATTTGAACCTAGACTGTCGCGAACTGTACTCTTCAAGGTATATGCGTCAGTTATCAGAGAGTTTCTCTCACAAGTCTGTATCCACTAGCGAATTGTACTTGCTGGAATTTACTCTCAAGTGACCAAGTGGCATTAAACAAGAATCAACTACACACAAGCTGGGCTAACCTTAATAGACCCCTTCGAGTATTTGCTACCGAGCTGGAAAATGTCTCGACTCTACGAACATGTGATTAAGGGTCGCCACGAAAATGTTCCCAGTTATTTCCTTCTATATTTATTCGTTGTCCGTTTCCATTCTGAGTTATAATTAATTCTTCCTTTTTTTTTTAAATATAGACGGTAGAGACGGCGGATTGACGTTTTGGCAAATGGTTCTTCTGCGGTTGTGCTGAATGTGCTGCCGTGAGGATGACTCGACTCCCGCTCTGTTGGCTCGACTGCCTCGGCTCTGCGGTTTCCGATGTCAATACCTTACTCTCGCTACTGTGTACCACCACTGTATTACTCGCCATTTATAGTGATCCAATATCACATTGCGTCAGCAATCTTTCCTTCTTTAAACTTATATTCCACATGGTGATTGCCTTATGATTGCAACCATAACGTTTTTGCTAATGCAACTTAGAATTCACTGTTTAATTAATAATGTTTGTGTCATTTGGCAATACATAACGTGCAGGTCATTCTATCATTATTTCTTCGTTAACATATAGATGAATCATTGTTATATTGAATTAGGTAATTTATAAATATTTTCAGCAAAGAGTATTTGTTATTCTGTATGTGTTTCACAATCTTCTATGAAATTAATTTATATAAAATTATTGTAGAATACGATATACACCTTTGTACATATTTAAGGAATTCTCAATCATTCTTCCTTAATTTCAACAAATGAAATTCGTGCCTGTGCATTACGTAATCCGATGTGAATCACGCGTATATCCTCCACTCTACATGTCTTACGCGTTTTAACTGAAGTAGGAAGAATCTGCATCTATGCAAAGCCACGGGAAATATGTATGAGGGTATTAACGGTGGCCACCAGTGATATAGCCCCGTGTTTGGTCAGACATCCTTTCAAACGCAAATGAAGCGGACTAGTCGACCTAGTTTATATTCCTCCTCGTTTATCTCGACATCAGTGGAGAGTAGAATGTGGGGAATATTAAGATAATTATCTGTTTGTCATATGCCGCTGTACTGACGTAACGACGAGACGAACCGGCAACTGATAATGTAAATACACTTCAAAGTGTCCTTCGAATTAACTAAATTATTGATCAACCATTTTTCGTTATTTTTAACTGATAGGTTCAAGAAGTTCTTTCTGTTGTGGTTCAAATGGATTGTTTTGCTTTACATACAGATATTTTGTCAAAAAATTTCTGTAATCGCTCTTTAACACTAGGTTTACGGCACGCGTCATTTTGACGCATTTCGAATGCTTTGTAACCTCGAAATTCTCTATGTGGTATACCTATCTCTATAGCTATGCATTAATTTCAGAGATCATAAATTGTGTATTATATAAAATAAGTTGTTTTTTAAAGAAAATCTGCGGGTTCGTTGACGCGTGCCTTGGAGATACGTACACGATAAATGCCCGTAAACCTAGTGTTAATAATAATTGAAGAACTGTTACATACTGTGCAATTATAACTGTAACATTTCCCACATTTATTTTCCACTAACTTAATAGACACCGACACCGTTTAAAGCTGCATAATAGAACCCCCCCGCCCCCCAAAAAAAAATCGCCGTTTAAACGTACAACTCCTATGAATATATGTATAATAATATATCAACAATAGGTGAACAAACATTCGAAAGCAAGCACACGTGCACGTTATTGGCCATGTCATCATTATCATCTAATTTCGCCATGGCCTGTGATTAATTACGCGGCACGCTCAGAAATAAACGCAGAAACGTTTCCGTGCCCCCCACCCCTCGCAACGATATAAATCTCCCGGCTCGACACCGTACCGATCAATTATTAATGCACAATACCGATAACTATCGACGTAACACCGCCTATCGTAGAAATAAATTACGCGGGTTCGGAATCAGGCTGCGATTACGTGTTGGCTAAAATACGAGCTAAGATAGGATCGTAAAACGTGAGGGGGGGAGGGAGTTCGCAATACACAGGGGTCGAATAATTAATGCATCAATTTCGCCGATTGAAAATCGACCGCTGCCGCGAAACTTCTCTGTCTATCGGGCCGATCGAAATTTCGCCGAGAAGTTGCGAAACCGTAGAGTATCGCGAATATTCCTGGCTAGTACAAGCCATAAGTTGGAAGTACTGGTAGTTGTGAAGCCTATACCGTAGGGATCGGTGGATAATTTCGAGCATAAGTTTGAAATGTTGGAAGACGTGAAACCTACATCGTGGAGATCTATGGGTAATTTGAAAGGATGATTTGATAAAGGCAGGTATCAATGGGCTACTTGTTTCTTTACAGTTTCTAACACAGGGTAGTAGTTCACGAGACTGTTGTGTTTCTTTATAAGGAAGAAAGGAACGCGTGATTATGTAGTAATATTTGTAAATTCAGAAGAGTTACCATTAAAGAATGTTATAGTAGAAACAGTGGTATTTCAGTTTTCCAGAAGTTCAACTTTGGAACCAGCTAATATATTAAGCACTGAAAATGTTTTAGTGAAATTTGTAGAATTATATTGGAATATTTTAAACGAAGCTCAATGTGAACACATAACAGAGAAACCGACAGAAAATCGTAGAAAATGAGGAGTACTATTTCCAGTAACAGGCGCTAGATAAATTATTCAATTTTAATCAAGACTGTCAACATACGTACAGCTCATTACTTTTGCATTTAATTAATAATAAATGAACCCCTGAATAGAACAAGGTAATTGAGATAAAATACCAAATTCGTCCATCATATTAATATATTGACGACCCAATAAAGTGTCTTAATTTGCTGCATTTATTTTTCCACGGAACTCAAACTGAACATGTCATCTGCAAAAAAAACCAATAATATTCGAATGGAAGAAAAATACTGTGATCTAGAAAATAATAAATAATGCACATGCTTGAATGTGAGATTTCTCGTCACGGGTCGCCAATGTATTGAGCAATAACAAAAACAGTGTCCCATTATTTATCAGAAGAAACATAACCAACCTTTAGAGGACGGGCAAGTTTTCTCATGACTCGTTAAATGTTCGAGTTAGTGCTTTTATATATATTTATTATAGTATTATTCTACAAAAAATAAACGACCCCTCTGGAGCCTAAAAATAGGCTTCCCGTCCTCTAAACGTTACCACACAAGGATTCCCCCATTCTCAAAAGCAATATCACCATCTACTTAACGAATCCGCTCTGTCACCAACGAAACTAGGTTGAAATAAACAGAATGACAAAGGATCAAACATTGTAACACAACCATCACATTAAGAGAGAAAAAAAGCTCGTAACCACGTCAAAAGCTTCCAGTCAACAGCTCACTGACAGACACAGCGAACTTTCGTTCGAGAATGTGTTCGTCGCCGACGACGCGTGAGCGCAATTAACTCCCCGCTGATCAACGTCGCTGACGCGGCCTGTCGTGCATTAATTCATTACGTTTATCGTTAAAATGGCGTTTTATTATAGCCTTCGTAGGAAGCGAAAAGAGCTGGAGCGGGACGGGCCCCCGATGTGTATCGTTGCGCGAAGCCTCGAAAGCACGGGCAACCACGCTTTTAATTAAGTTCGCCGAGGGTACCGGGCAGGCCGCCTTAACGATCGATTACCGTCGTAAACGTTACGCTCGTTCCTCTTTTTTTTTTTACCCTCTATTCTTTATTTTTTTTCTCCTCTCTTTTTTTACGTCCTCTGCCTCGATGTCGGTGAGCCCATAGCGATCACTCGCACACCGAAGCCCGGTAACTTTTATACCGATAATAGGCCATCGCCTCGTGGAAGGAACGGGGCATTTCCCTCCCGGATACGGTTACACGGAATTCGCATTTATCATCGACAAAATGTTCCGTGTAACGCAGTTACCACGCGCAGCCTAGATGTGTATTTTTATAGGCCAGACCCGATTTGATTCGGTTCCAAATACGAGGTCCTTGTTATGGATCCTTGGGACGTGAGCACCGGATGTCACGATTCGGGATGTCATCATCATTCGGTTCCAAATACGAGGTCCTTGTTATGGATCCTTGGGACGTGAGCACCGGATGTCACGATTCTACGTATCGGGTGTTCTTGGGTCGCGTGATTCGAAATGGGACCCGAGTACGTCGCACTCATCGAGACATTACTGTACGTTTTTCTAGTGACCATTATACCGAACATAAGATTATAATTAATCGATTTTATTATATGCTACATAATGTAATTTAAAAGGAATCTAATTAAATAGTAATTTATTGTCAATTGTGTACACACAAAATATGTGGTTTCTTGCGCTAATAATGACAATTTACGCGCAGCTTCCTACAACGAGATTATTGAACATAACAGCGTTGGAAAGACGCGAATGTTGATTAACTGGCGTCGAAACAGCATTCTGCCTCACCAGTTATAATTACTAATGGATGAGAATCGACCAATGCAGAACGAAATTGATAATTTCACTGGCAGAGTACCTACGTGATTATTGCAAAACGCGGTGATGGTCGTGATAAAAAACGGGATACGAAGGAGTAATTTATGGAACTTTGTGCAACATTGTTCCGATGTAACTTCAACCGAGAATATTGGCTCCCGGCATTATTCAATTTACAACGTGATTATGAGCTGCTAATAACATCGTCCCGTAAATTGAAGCTGCCATCTCTAAAGGAATTCAATTGAAATCAAATATTCATTAGGACGGACACCGTTGTCGCCCAGGTTAAATAAAGCCACGCTGGAACTACGCGGGTAGATATTATCGGTCGAATGTACATAACGCTTCATTGAACGCACCCCCATTTTCCTCGTGTTTATCGATTGAGAAAGTTACTTTGTAATTCACATTGTTCGATGTCGATCGGAATCGAACATTTCGTTCGGATATCGATTGTTGAACCTAAATGAATGAAAAATTTATTATTGGATTTTAAAATATACATCCTTGTCACTTACTTTCAAAACAAGGTAAATTTAAGAAAATTTAACCCAATGATAATGATTCTTTTTGAAAACAAGAAGAACATCACGTACCGCAGAAATCGGTTGCTACTTTTTGACCAACCCAATATTATGTTCCTTGCAATTTTTCTCAGTATTAACAATTTCTGAATGGAATAAAATAAATATATTTAAGTGGAATGAAGCACTGAAGTAGTTCAAATGTTGAGCAATGAACACTAATCGAACGTTTTTTAAATTAAAATATGCTCGATTCGAAGCTCCTGTCAGACTGGAAGGATAGTTTAAATAACGGAACACGTCCGAACAGTGTGGAATCGTTGAGGATCCATGTAGATAAAACGGATGATGTTGAACTAACAGTACATTCAGAGATAGCTTCTCTAAGGGCGATGTGAACATTTCCCAAAACAATATGCTATTAGACCGGTTATGTAGCAGTTTAATACTGGATATGCGATACGGTATAAAAATAAATATTAATTTCAATCAGAACGAAGAAATTACATTCGATAATTCCAAGTTCAGAATGTCTTAGAATATCTACAGCTACATTATATTAACCTGACGAAACGTAAACATTCAAAAATTGTTTTCGTTACTCAACATTTTCATGAAAATTACGCCATAAATGGTCTAATGGTTCTTGTGTACATATTCACATTGTTACATGCGAAGTTTGAAATGGTTACTAAAAGCTTTTAAGGTCTTATTAACCACTGGCAGACCTGAAAGTTAGGTGAAATTTTGTTGCTCGGAGTCTCTATTACAGTAATGAAACCGATTAGTAAAAGAAAGAAATATATATTCAATTCTTGTTTACTTTAATTTTTATCTAATTATCATAATTATTATAATTTCCAAGACTAAGAAGTATTTGACAATCTCACATATCCTTTCTTCTTTAGGTTTTTCCCATTTCCTAATTCTTTAACTGTTAATAATACGATTTGTTGATCTGTTTCGACGAACCAGAAAATTAATAAACAATTATCGTACATTTCACGATTTTACGGTATAAATATTCGCTATCTAAATGTTCCCATTCTACTTTAACATACCCCCGGGGTTGTATGGCTCAGACCACGAATATAACTAAAATTCGACAAAACAAACAATTTTTTAGAACGGTGGTTAGAAAAAGAAATTATTTCTGCAAACTGGTCCAAATCTGCAATGAACCTCTTCATAAAAGTTTACCTTGAGCAGATAAACAAAAGATTATTTTCTTAACTAAAGGATTATTTTTTTAACTAAAGTATCTTTATGACCATTAAAGTTCGTAAGAACTGAAGTAAATTCTTATAAACCATGCTCTGATTCGTTTATGTCAAAGTGCGCGAATACTAGACATACCGATGATCGACCGTGTACTTTCCACCGATTCCGCAAAAATCTACACATTTCCCCCGACGTCGCCCGAACGTAAAATATTCACGACCAGACACCCGTGCGTATTCTCACGTCAGAAATTTCACACGAAGATACACGGAAGGATACCCGTGTCAGAAGCGGACGTACTCCGCAAATCGCTCTCTTTGAAGCTTCTTCCTCGCCAGCGAGTGTTCAGTGGCCGAGGCTCGGTTATTGAATCGCTACGAACAAAATTTTTGCAGATCCGAAGACGCAACTGCCGGAATAACTTGCATCGAAAAATTTTTCACTTATCCCCCGTAACATTGACGAGTTCGCGGGCGCGAATATATCCAGGAATAACGTCGGGGGACGGCTTTGTAGCGGCGCGACTCGTCTCCCGCACCGTGAGAATTTCGCATTCGAAATTTCGCCAGGCGGGAGACCGTAGAATATCGAGGAAAATTGAGTTTTATTCAGGTAACCGGGAAACCAAAGACATTGTTAACTTTTGCGTTATTGGTTAACACCGGGACGCCGTGTTTGGCATTTTTCATTACATCATTGCACGCTGATTCGTTCGCGGACCGTTCCGATATTGTCGGTAACAGGCTTTACTTAGAAAATAGGACGGGAAATAAGGGAGGGGCGGCATCAAACGGTTTGAACGTGTTTTACGCCAATGGACGGCTTTGAAAATCAATTCCGATGCAAAGTTTGCAAGTCAGAAAGCCGCAACAGATTGAAATATATTGAATATTCGATGACTCAGAACGGTGAATGCAACCTGGTAGTCGAAGTCTATTTCCTTTAGAATATGGTTACCAAGTTAGGAAGAACCACAATTTTGAAGCAATATTAGAGTATTAATTCAGTTGTAGTTTCTGGAAATTTGAATTTAGGGAGACTGAATTTTATTATACAGGGTGGTTCACCTATTGTGACTACCTCAATCATGCCCCAATTATTGGCTGTGTGAAAAAATATTTGAAACAAATGTTGCATGATATCAAGGCGGACATATAATGCAATAATACGTTTTTTATTATGTTACATTATTATCAAGATGAAACAGTTAAATCTGAAGAAGAAAGTAGGTTAAGCATAGATTTGAAAATGAGGTACATATATGTATTATGGTCCCATTAGTCCTTTACAATGCGATCATATGTCCCAGTAGGTCTAGAACTAAGTTTGTTCATTGAATTGTCTTAGAAAATGCGTAACAAATTCAAACGGTTAATAGAATAAGGTATTAATTATAATATTATGAATGGTAAGGATTGAAACATTTAATACAATGTCCAACTCTACAGATAGAACGTACAATTTTAGTCTGTTTTCCACCTTGGCTGCTGAACATCTAATACATATGTCCCATTATAAATTTTATTTATAAACATAAATAATTGAATTTGTTTTTTTTCCCATTGTAAAAGTTATCTTGAGACGTATTATCCCGTCAGTCTCGAAACGGTTACAATTGTGTCGACAGTCCGTGTATTGAAATATAGAGACTGATTAAGTGATGCAATTAACGGACAAAACGGCTCTTTTCGCTTCGATTCCGCAACGTGGACGAACGACGTGGAAATCTCTAACCCAGATGTACCATGTAGATTGCGTGCCGATGCTAATTTATTCAGAATCGCGTCTTCATCTTCCCGAGAACGTTTAAACGAGGCCGTAAAGCGAGTCTGATGTTACGCGTCCGCCCTGACACGCGTGCATCCTCGGATCCTGACTGCTTCTCCACGCGAGGATGCAAATTTCTGACGGCGTCCCGGAGGTCTGCCTCGTAAATCGGGGACAAATCGCGGGAGCGAACGTAGTGCTGCGAACCCCTCGTGGCTTCTACGACCCTCGCGAATGGATTTCCGTCGTTTCTTTTAGAGAGATGGAGCCGTGTCACCTCGAACTTTCATCCGACGTTGAACCGGGAAATCCCTCTAGTGTCGTACGAACGACTTGGTGGATTAAAAATTTTGCTTCGGCGCGCATTACACGAAATATTGTATTGCTGGGAATATGGTATGGGTTTTGGGTAGTGTTGTTTCGAATAACTGACTCGCGACTACTTTTTATAAACGAGTTTTGATTGGAAAAGTGCGTATATTTAAGTCACCCTATAAATAATTTGAATAATTATTATGGGGTTATAATCAGATTCCCGTCAATAATCAGAATTTTTTAATAAATGATCGTGGATATTGCTTACTTTATGGTCCTTGTTGTGGACGAAACTACTTCTGTCGAAAAGTTTGGCACGCTTTTTAGGAAGGATAATCTAATGTGGTTGGGGAAATACTTACGATCGGTAATGTATGTAAATTACAAGTTAGAAAATATGAATTATAAATCTGTATAATTATCTTCGTTTCATTTTTATCAAGAAACTGCTAAAGAGTTAAATTTCAACTTTCAGTACTCTGCAATGTAAACCTGAACTTTGCACTTTGCCTGAACGTTCATTCGTTTTTTAGGAGTTCGTTGTAGTCTGCATTAAAGGCGATAGACACTAGCTTATTGCGGAGACGTGACTTCTTCGCCACATTTAAAAGTTCACATTTCCTCTGCACCTTGTTTCAATTAATTTAATCCGCGCACTCGTGACATGGAAATCTCGAAAATTCTAAGTAGTTCTTTTTCGGCGTAGAACCTTCATTTCCAGAATCGCTGCTATGTTTGTCGACTTTATGAATTTACGTTTTTAAATTGATAGATAGTACACTTAACGCGTGTTCAATTTCGTCACGCGTGCTTTTTGTATGCAGATTAAACTGACATACTATTAAAGAAGAAATAAAACAAGTTCGTAAACTGGTCGCTGTGTACACTTCAGAAAACTTTATAGAGTTCCCATGTATTCCTATTAAAAGTTTCTTTTAACATAAAGAGCGACAAAACTTACTACTGCAAATTTTATTCATGAAATGATACTATCTGAAACTGAAAACAAAATTGCCAAATAAATTCTTCAGTAGTATAACAAAGTGATAACGTTAAGTACACAACGTTAAGTAATGTTATCTTCGTCGGATCGCGCGATGTCTAATTATTCGGAGGGTTTAGCGAGCAAAGCTGGTCGAATTATACTCTCGAGGAATAATGGCGCATCGTAATTCGGTGTGTGCCAGCTGTAGATCAATCGGTAGAAACAGCCCGGGAGTTCCTAATTGCGCGGGCAGACTAGAATTTAAAGACGTCCCCTGGAACAATCGATAATCGTTTTTCAACTGCACCCATCACCCCGCCACCCCTTCTACCACCGCTCTAGAATGGTAATGAATGAAACTTATTATAGAAACACGATTCCTCCCGGCACGTTTCAGCTCGGAATTATTCATGGATGTTTCGGTTTCTCGCGCAGCCGATTATCTGAATGAGGCCGCGGAGAAGAAAGACATTCCAGGGAAACGCGGGAATAATCGAATTCCAACAACAGATCGGCACCCTTGTTTATTATCGAGTATTTCGAGAAATTGAATGCAAATGGAGGCTTCCCATGAATCTTCGACGACTTATAAGAAACCACTGTCGGATTTACGTGAAACTTTATAATTGCTGAAGTCGTTGAAGATTGAAGATGAATGATTCTTCGATGAATATCTAAGGAAGATGTAAATTGAGATTCTTTAATTTATTACATCATTACATTTTAAACAAACAAATCGATGGAAAATAAGTAACGGTCTGTTATTAATTTTTACGCCATTAATTTTTCCTACAAGTAGAAACAGTAAGCCATGGACAGACATACCTCGACATCATACTGAAGTGATTAACAAATCCTAAAAGCCCAGTACAAAAAATGTTACTCTACATTTTCGACTTTTTTCTATAGAATCATCCTTACTGAGCTAGTACCGCCATTTCAGTGGAGTACTGTACAATTTTGCCATCAAGTTTAAAAGTATAACCACGAAAAAGGAAGTGAATGAATGCAAGCTAATGTAAACGAACGCAAAAACCACACAGGTGCCATCATACCGAAATGTTTGACCATTCGACACATACTCAAATAGTTTTCCTCTAAAACAAACCCCCGTACAAAAATGTGTTATTCCACATTTTCGACTTATTTTTTTTCCGATAGAATCATCCCTGTCGAGCTGGTTTCGCCATTTCAGTGGCGTACTGTATTACTCTGCCACCAAGTTTGAAAGTATAAGCACGAAGGATGTGAACGAATGCAAGTTAGTGTACACGAACGCAAAAATCACATCGACACGTTAACAAATAAATACGTTCTACTGCTCAGATCGGAAGTATTACTTGGTCCGCCTCTACCCTTAAATCCCGCCGCCTCCGGCGATCGAGCTTCGCTACTTGGAAACAGTATTATTCGGGCATCACCGGAATCCAATTCTGATCCCCATTCTAGTATACAGATTGATTCTCGTTAAAGTCAACGAGCATGTCGAAATGTTACTTTGCCCGACGAATCCTCCCACGGGGCAGCTGTTAAAACTATCCAAATATTGAAATATGAGGCGATTCCGTGGCATTCGCGCACAACCGCCGCACGCCAGCTCGCGTCCAGCATTAAGGCACCACGGGCAAAGCAATTAAGGAGTATTTAGTGGCGGTAATTAACTCGCCTTTAAATCCCGCTACCTTCGAACCAGGCGCAGCACGGTTAATCCCCGAAACCATTCTCTATTATTTTTTTTTTCCACCTCTCTTGTTCTCTCTCTCTTTTTCGACCAGTTAAAACTTTTCCACGTTGCTGCCAAATCCTGGCGAAATTAATCGATAATGGCTACCTTTTCATTCCACGAAACTTCTCGATAGGACGTCGAAATATCGCGGGAACAGCGGCGTTATTGAATCCCGGGCCGGAGAAATGGAGGGATTCTGAAATTCGGAAGATGTGAATTTGCGGAGGGAACGATGAGTTTGGTAACTTTTTGGAGTTTCTTTCTTGTCGTGATGGACAATTATACTACAAAGGATTATTCGAAAGCGTACATTCAGATTAACACGATGACTGTCACAGTGAAACATGCCGTATGTAGCCAGATAGATTTTATTTAATTTTTCAAGTCATAAATCGTCGAAAATATGTGCGTTTAGATAATCGAGGACGATGGTCTTGTTTTAAATTGTACTGGAATTTTAATTGTACTTCAGCTACGATTTCAACCCCAAACAAATTTTAGCTCTGTATTTATTTAATACAAAATGGAAAATAACATTGCTTAGAATGAAACTCGAAGTAAGTTGAAACTGGAAATGATTAGTCTGAATTTCTGAATTAATCTATAAACCATGGTATAGTAATTTATACTGCAAAATGGAGAAGGTAATCATAAAAATTTATTTTTTGTTTCGATTGATTTTATTAAGTAGTTAAGACTATTGTTTTTAAGATACACCGTCTTTATAGAGCTTGAATTTGATCGGAGGAAAAATCTTCGACAGAAGAGACACGGTCTTTATATGAAGCAGCTGGCGCTCGTTAAACTCCACAATCGAGTTTTATTTCTACCATTAAACTGCACAAAAGAGAAGACGGTAACGGACCTCTTCGCGACGAAACGTGGCGTTCCTTTATTCTGCCAATGAAACTAATGCACGAAGAGAGAAGTGCACGATAGGTAACTGACTACTTCGTTGAACTGGATAATAATTACAAACTTTGCTCGTACTTATCCAGAAAAGAACGAAGCAGTTCAGAAAAATATTTACGTGTTATGGATTCCTTTATATAGGTACATGTATAATTCTTGAACAAAATTATAGGGATCATTCAATACTTTCGTTTATAAGAAGTATAAGAATATACGGGATCATTTCGTATTTTTCATTACACAACAACATATTGATTTGATATGTTACGTTATATTATACCAACATACCAATACACATAAAATGGATACTGAATTATTGAAAGTACATAATTTTGTTTGTAAATTGAAATAGATACATTACTACTGATTTTCTGTCTTACTATAAACACTGACATACTAAAAATATAACTATTTCCTTAAGAAACAATAAAAATGCTTAAACATATCTTGATTCCTTTAAATAAAACTTACACACCGTCAAAGAACAATAAATAAATAAATGAAAATATCATCAGCTGAAGGGTCAAGTTCGTACCCAACAACCTCCACCAAACACGACCCTCCTATTTACTTTAATTATACACAAATGTTGAATTGAACACCTCACAATTGCAACGAGTATTGAAATCTATACTTCCTACTAAAACAGAAGAATACACTAGGCATAAAATCTGCAGTCAAAGAAATTTCTATTTCATACCATAAAACATAATAACACAAGTCCCTCAGGCCCAACGTGTTCTCCGTACCGTTAACCAGGCTACACCCACAAAACGAAAAATCGTCCGAAACCGATTGCAAGACAAAGGGGCGCGCGAAAAATGACGAGCATTATTCGCACACCGAGCACCGGGGGACATGGAATCAGGAAACGCGCGAAAAAGGACGAAGGAGATAAACAAGATTCCAGACGAGAAATGCAGCTCTTCGTTCAAACTGCACGCTACGTTTCCTGTCGCGGAACACGATGGCGAAGAGCGCCACGAGTAGAGGGCTGGGCGACGACGGCGGCAGGGGACGAAAGGGGGTGTGACCGAATGAAACATTGGGGCGGACGGGGGTTTGTTCTGCGACGGGCGCAGGCTGCATTTCAAGCAGGACTAACTCTTCGCCCACCTCCACTCCCACCCCCCTTAGAAGAGTACTCGCTCGAGTATTAAGTCGACGGCAGTCTCGACTTTGCTCTTTCCTCCCGGCTCGTGCCTCCTCGCGGATTCTACCGAACTGTGCGTTGCCCCGTTTCCCTCTGCACCCGTCGTTTATTATCGCCGTTATCCGTTGTGATCTGCCCGGAACGATCTCCGATATCGTCACTTTCGTTAACGTCCCCGATCGCGAACTGGTTAATAGAATCACTGGCGTCGTACGCGAGCGTGACGAAAACGTTGAACGTGAGAGGAAGAGAGAGATAACAGGAGTGGATCGCGAAATGCGCCGCCATTAGCGTGATTTTTATCTTGCTTTTACGGTGTTCGAGCATTTGGATTTTCTTTGGATTCCAAGAAGTGCTTGGCAATGTACTGCCTTAAGGCGAATGTACACTTGTACACTTTGGAAGTCGGTACAGTAATGTCTCGATGAGTGCGACGTACTCGGGTCCGCTTCGGAGCATTCGTGGCAAGGCGAAAACTTTTTCAGCCACTCGTAAATTTGTTTTTTACCCGAAGCCGAGCTCCTGCTTAGCTTCTGTTTACTCTGTTTTCAGAGGGGGATCCCCCAAGTGGTGGGAATAACGATGCTGCTCGTGTCGCATTCATCGAGGGATTACTATACATCGTAGATGATTCAGTCAGTTTTACTCTTATTTCGAAAAACTAGAACGTTTGAGACTGGAAATTAAAATTCCGTGTGTTCAATTGGTCAATAGTAAACAGTGTATGCAGATAAATAGGTTTTTGAACAATAAAAATTAATTCGAACTCGAGAAGGTTAAATCGTTATGAGGTATCATTTTTCGTCATTCTAATCGTGAAAGGTAGTTTTAGATTTTTGGTCGCTAGTGTATTGGTGTGCGTGGGCGTCAATTTTTAATTTTTCGTCAATTTTGAACTATTAAATTGGTCGGTATACTATTATTTCGTCGGTACATTATGCACTTTATTATTTCGAATTAATTATTATCTTTTTCCTTTTCTTTGCAACGATTTATATCATTTTTAAAGAAACTTTCGTCAAAATAGGGCACAATTGTAATAAAAGAAAATGCTATCACGAGACATTCTACTCGAATTTCAGAAATGTTTATAACTTTAGGATTTGAGTATTTCTGAAATTTTGTTTATCGGACAGAATTATTCTTGCAGGCCATTTTGTACGAAAACACGCGACTCGTAACGTGAAGACATTTCAGCTGAAAATTTCATGTTGCTAGTAAAGAAGATACGCTCTATTTCCCGATGACAGTTTAATTGTTAAAGGAATTTGTTATTTGCATGATGTGTGCCATTCCACATATTATGGCTTGAGCCAAATGATAACGACTACCTCCACGATGTACATTATTTCACGCAAGATTAATTAATTCCGTTTCATTGCCGTTTACTGTCCGTGAAATATAGTGCAATTATTATTTCGTTTCGATATTTCTCTAATTAATTTGGTAGATATTTCCTTGTGCAATAATATTATTCTTGCGACGATTTTATGAACACATTTTAACACATTCAATTCTAGTACAGTTATACCAATGTTCAATTATTGCACATAAATCATTAAATTGTTTAATGAAATTTGGAAGTATACTGTTAAACTATTTCAATAGCAACTGATAGTTTCAATCTCGGGAATACTAACCTTTTCTGATAATCTATAGTAAATATTGGATTCGTAGGTGAGTCATATGACTTTCGTTAGTATTCCCGGGATAAATTAATTTCCCTTAATTTCACTTAATTCTATTGAATTTATTCGGAGAAATTGTAGACCTCACAAGAATCTCAAATAAATTTTAATGAATTCAGACACTTCAAATTCCAATTTCGTTTTCATAAAATCAAGGGAACCTGATCTCGATCCATTACTGTGAAAATAAAAACTTGTAAAATGAGGAGTTTCTTTTAAAAAAGTCAGTGCAGGCTTCAAATATTCTATAAAAAAATCTATAATGAAATGTACAACAAAACTATAAAACTCTTCATCGAACAAATTGGCATCGTTGGTATTAAATCCTCAAATTAATTATTTCCAACAGAACGTTAGGAACATTAACAAAAATTTCGAGTGTCTTGATGGTAAAGCCAAAGTGATCTTCACGATAAATACCGTGAAAAAAAACGTAATTCCCGAGATACGGAAAACAGAAGAGGGAAAAACGTCGACCGATAAGAAGGACTATGAGGCTCGTTGCGCAACTAAATCGGCTAAAGTTTATAGAGTTCTGATGCTAAGAACGGAAACGATGGTTCCCCTGCAAAAAACGAGCGGCCTGCTGATCGGGACCGAGGGTTAGCTTGAATGAGAAATCAGCAGAGTATTGATTCCCTTTACTTTTTTTGCCAACGCTTTATACCACTTGCGAAACTCGAGCATAAAGAAATTTTAATAAAATTGCACACAAGAGATTTGTATT
This sequence comes from Dufourea novaeangliae, assembly GCF_001272555.1. Classification (NCBI taxonomy): domain Eukaryota; kingdom Metazoa; phylum Arthropoda; class Insecta; order Hymenoptera; family Halictidae; genus Dufourea; species Dufourea novaeangliae. The sequence continues at coordinate 525,280 of NW_015373886.1, read as the reverse complement.
TAAGTTTGCTGTCACGTAATAGAATGTAAAATGAAAGTAACATAGAATTGAAAAAAATGGTAGATTGTTTAAGTGAAAATAAATGACAATATGTGAAATAAAATTTATTCACATGGGACACTGTTTTTCCCAGGTACATATTTAACTGTGAAGTTCTGTCGAGTACGATTTGAATAATACGTTTCATCATTATTTGCAGTGTACCATTGTTATCAAGTTAAGTATTGTAGGTAGCGAATACAATTTATACCTTACTTTAACTAAAATTCGCGTAAGTTGCTTCCTAATGCAAGAATATATTGAAATTCTCGAATAAATATTGTTTCAGTCGAAGCTTCATTCCTAGAAAAACCGAATCTGAAAATTCCCACATGTTTAATAATCAAATCACACGCCCAATTGCAAATGAGTACAACGCAAGAAAATAACTTTAATATACTTTAACCGACAATTTACACTTTTTTTTCGAAAATATGTAAAGACACTTTTCATCAATACGTTTATTTACTCGCCAATATCACTCATTTCAGGAAAATAAATGGTATCATGCCATTACCAAGGTTTATAACCATTCATATAAATATAAATAATAAGCAATGACAGATACCCAGAAACAGTGATCACTCGCAAATTTTGGAATTTTCGGTTTCTAGAAATCCAAGGTTACCATGAAAAAGTGTCACTCCTTATTTTTATTTTACCAATTTACCTCGATGATTCCGAATAACCAGATAAAATGAAAAGAAATTCCCGTCTGCCGAGACAAAGCACGCGCGCTCGAAATTCATTTGAAAAAAAAAAAAGAAATAAAGAAGACCGTAACACAGAGAGTTCCGTCGCGCGAAATAAAACTGTTCGAAGTTGGTTCCAGGAATTTCACGCGGCGCCAGCGAGATTACACTTCCGCGGACGAGTGAACATTTTTGCTCCCCCCACCTCCCCGCGACTTCGCTAAACCCACCACTCAGTTAATTAACCCAGTGCGTGGCTCAAATACCGCAACTTACTAATTTACTCCTAGCGTAATTACAACACTTTATGGAACACGAATCCTGAGAAACCAGCGAGAATTTAACGTTGGAAAAACGATCGGAGCCGATCTTACATTCAGAGAGCTGCCTGAAACTACGACAAAAATGAACGAAAAGCGTGTCACCACGATCTCCACCAATACAAATCCTCCAAACCACTTTTACTTTTTCTCAAAGATACACACGATGGTACCATATTTCAACTCCCACACGATTATCATTAGTAAAAGTTTCCTTGGATCTTCATTACAGAAGAATTCTAATTTCTTATAGTACGTCGGATACGAAATTATTTATTCTCACACCGGCTCACAACTGAATTCACACCACGTAAACGGTGTATACTTATATTCACAACCCCATCAAGAATACTTCCGTCTAGCGGTATATCGCTCGAGCTCCTCGACTTACCGCGGCACTCAGCGAATTAGAATTGTGCCGGCTCGTAATTAATTCTCGAATCTCAGCCGAAACTAAGATTCATCGAAACTGCACCCTCTCTCTCTCTCTCCTTTATCAGCGGCGTTCGCCACGTCCGAAGGGAAATCCGTCGACGTTATTCAAGCACTGTACACTCAGGAATATATACTTCGACCGGTCCTCTCGGCGTTGAATCGCCTTCGACCGGATACATTCACAAAACCACACTGATGCACCACTAAAATTGCAAGTCGACGAAGGTGTAATGCCACAACGCGAACAAAATACCGAAGATCTAAATCGACGATAAATATTCAAGTTTACCGCGCGGGTAGCCTGGATCGAATTGTATAAACGAGACACCACAAACTTTTCCCGCCACGTACGGACCGAACGACGGACCACCACTTCCGGTTCCCTCCGGAGGAGAGCAAGAGAGGACTGAGCGTCTAGCGGCTGGCAGGCCTCGGCTCGGCGGGGTAGCACCCTCTCGGTAACGGAGCTGTGGCCCAGCGCGCTTGCGTTACGCTCCTGCGCGCGTATAACCATAGTCTCTGTGTGTTCCCCTCTCTTTTTCTCTACAACGGTCACCCCCCTCCCCTCTGTGTTCGACCTACGGTTGGCCGCGAGGCCCATCTTTCTTCTATGGAGTTCTTTCTGTTGCCGGAAGTTACCGAAATTCCGTGGATCCCGACGCGACTCGACTTGAGAAGAAATACTTCTAACGATTATCGATAAGGTATCGATGGGTTATCGATAACTTTCGATGTACAGGGTATAGATAAACTGCGGACTTTGGCGATTGATAGGAAGTTATTGAAGATGAAAGGGGGCCCGGTGAATGTTCCGCGTGGTCAAAGAGAATTTGGTTTCTTTGCTTGTTGATAATTAAATGGTGGGATAGAAATCTTGTTGATTAGACTCTGGAAAATAAAAGTTTAGTATGTATTATAATTTTCTTCTATATTTTCTATATGTTCTATATATTCAGTGTGGTGACATTTTATACATACTGATTATTACTTTGTATAAGAAATCTTTGCATCTCATTTCCTTGAATAATGAACGTCCTATGTGTATTTATAGTATTATTATTATGAATTGCAAAGAATGAATATCTAACTATATATCTGAACAACACACTCGCCCTGATAATAATCTATTTTGTTTTACTATTTCAATAATTTCGTAGAATTCAAGTTCCTTTTTCATCGATTAATAAGTGTTCATCCATGATTCCTGCAGAAACTAGTCAAAGCGACTACAAATACACGAGCATGAAATCAGGATTGAGAAACGTTTAACAACGGACGTAAACATAAGGGAATACTTTCAAGAAAGATTTTCTTCCTGGACGTTAAAATACGAGCGGATGAGACCGAGTTATTTATTTCCTGCCTTGAGGTAGCTTGCGGTATATTAAATGCTTACGGTTATCTTTCCTCCAGTTTTACACAGAAAACGATTAAAGCGGAAGCTGAATTTCCACATGGCAGATGCCACGGGCATATTAGAAAAATGTTCCGGCGCTTTTGTGGATTTAGGAAATTAAATTCAACGCCAGAGATGCCGTACAATCTCCAGTTCTCGAGTTGAAAAAAGTGTTAAGCACTTAACGAGACAGTGGACTGATGCGTGCGACTAGTTGTAACTGTTACTAACTTTAGTATTCTTGTAATTTATGCTATTTTTATGTATTAGTAATACTGCGATCTTGAAATTTAGCGCAAATTCAAGAAAATTTTGTAATACGGGAGTAATTTGTTTAATCGTGAGATTTCAATATTACTTAAATTTATTTTTCAAATAAGTAATCTACACCTCATTGGTCAGTACGTTTCGGTAAAGATCAATAATGTCCATAAAAAATTATATTTGCTTACTTTTTTTGTAGTTTTCAGTAAAAACTTCTAGTTTCCGATACCGAATTATTATTTCAAGGGAAATACTGCTGAACTACAGTCCAGTTTTATTTTAAATTCTCGGAACAGTTAAATTCTAGGTAGGATTTAAAAAGAATATTAAAAGTCACGAGTTTCTGATCATTTAGTAGGTTATTCTACTGTAAGGATTCCGGGTATTCACAATTTTATCACATCTACCTGTTCACCTGTAATAACAGTTTTTGAGAATAAAAAGAACATTAAATAAAGGCTACGATTGTCGCATCATTCCGTTGGTTATACTACTGTGAACGTCATGAATTTCTATAATCTCATTATTACCCGTATCTACTTTTACAAAGATTACAATACACATTCTTCTTCTACAGAACACAATTTCCGTTCGATTTTCAGAAGAGCATTATTTAAATTTTAATGTCTGGATAATTCTACTGCATGGTTCGTAAATTTCTATGAACCCATAATAATCTTTCCAAATCGATATTAGATACTACTACGTGTGTATACGTATTATTAACTAATTCCACTTAAAATTACAAGCCTTAATAAATTAATAAGGTGCCTGATCAATCCTATACCTCTTCTACTTTAAACGCCTTTTAATTCCAGTATTACTTCGGCTCACGTTCAAGTCGCTCAGAAAAAAAAAAGAATCCAGACGTAAAAAAACACTGTCCCTTCGTCATCTTTTAAGATTTCCAGACATTTCACGGGGAAAGTATTCGAATAATTAGAACCATTCTGCCAGTTATTATCATTCGGAGGCAAATTGCTCGGCTAATATGTTCCCTTTTTAATCTTCCTACCAGACTGCCGGTGTCATCGCAGTTCCTGCGCCACAGAGAGATTCGCAGTTTGCAACGGCGTTGTGGGCATTCTCAGCCAGGAGTTAGCATAACATTCGGCGTTACGTAGCATCTCGTAACTGTCAGGCAAGTGATTAACATAACAAACGCATAATAACGCGATAGTTCACGTGTTTCTGTCCAGGAGGATCGAATAACTTCCGTTAGTGAACATGTCAAGGAATAATTGCAACTGCTTGCAAATATAATTTTAATCAAGCAAATTAGCAAAGAATAGTTACAAAATTTTTTGAAAGACAGTGCAGTTAGATCCTCTAAATACAGCTTTTGTCTAGGAAGTTAAGATCATTTTCAGTTTTCCTTTTTGATGTTCCGTCTTCACAATGCGGTTCAGGTTTATACAAAGTGCAATAAAGATAACCACAGTTTCATAGCTGTCTTTACAACATTAATTACCTTACGCAAAAATTACCTTTTCGCGAAGTAGTTTACATAGACAGGACACCGCACAATAGAAATATATTTCTTCTCTGAACGATTTGCATTATTTCTTTTTGAAAATTGTTTATTTATTGTTCAGGACCGCAAGGGAACAGAAATTGTGAATAATAAAGTGTTTATCTTTACTAAACAACTATATATAAATTTGAATAGAAAACACTGATACGTGGCCAATACATTACACATCGAGATGAGATATACAACTGAGCGACGCGATGCTATAAGCTTTGGTTTTGACGCGTAATTGTAAGGGCGCGCACTTTGAACTATTTCCTAAGAAAAATATAAAATTTATTTTCATGCATTTTTTTCCTGATAAAAACATAAATCCAACATTTTACAGTTCAATTAAGGGGGTAGACGACTATTAGACGTTAATGTATAAACTCAAATTCGTTGAAATTGTAATATGTGGTGCTTTTCCTTACAGCTACAGATTTGTGAAGCACAGTATCCTCAACGCGCTCGAAGAGTAAACCTAGCCAGGTATCCATAATACGGGGCCCGAAGTTATAATTATGATACAGAATCCGCGGGCTTGATGAACTCGCGTGATGTAATTACGCGTTTATCGCCGGCGAAGTTCGAACGCGATTATTAAGACGCACGGTCACAGTTGGGCAAAGAGTTACGCGAGCGACTACGTCGCCGTCGTAAATATCATGCATCACGCCGCCCGTCTGAGGTGGTAACTTCCCGCTGCGGCGACGGGGACCAGGAATGAAAGCGGCCTGAGAAATGTGCATGCTCGCGCCGCTGTCTTTCGAACTGCGAGTTCACCTCGCAAGTTTCGAAATTGCTTGCCACCAGTGCGCGCCGAATAATCCCTACGCTTCGAGACGCGTGCTGCCTGCGAGCGGTCGTCGTTACGTTAACTGTGCACGAGTTAACGAACCCCTAACGCGTGTACGTGCGATGCAGAATGTGCTCTCGTTTGTGAACTGGGAAACTAATTTCGAGTAGCAAAAATTTATCCTAATCGCAACAATCAAGAATCACTTCTTATTTTGCGAAAGAGACCATAGATGATCGCTGGTAAGTATTGGACACCTGGTCGGTATAACGAATATGTGATGTTCCGAAAAAATTATACAGGGTACGGCATTTAAGTTGACAGATGGAAATATCAGAAAAAGAAAGTATTTTAAACAATAGTTGTTTGGTTTTGAGTGGGAAATAGAATTATATTATTTATGTTCAATCTGGTGAACGTTTTGAAGGTCATTTGAAGGGGAACTTTGTTTTTTTAAATGGATGCCTATATTTTTTTAACAGATCATTGATCCTCACGAAGAAATAAACAATTTTTGTCCAAATCGAATTTTTCTTGTAATTTTTTTTAATTCCTTTATCCATCAGTAGTGGTAACAGCCTCATGCTAGCTGCGCTCTGAAGGATCCAAATCTTATATTACTGTAGAGTGAAAATAAATTTGGATACCTTGATAGATACTTCTTAACTAAATATATACAAATTTAAGAAAAAATAAATCTAGCATGTACACTAATTATAATACAAATGAGAAAAATCGTATCATTTGAATAATTACGTAAAACTGCCTCCACTTGATTATGACGATAGGTAGATTTCTATATGGAATTCTTCGGTTCCTTTATGCTTTCTACAGGGGACAAAGAGGCGAGGACCGTTACCGTGCGTTATTACCCCTGTAACTACGTGTATACAGGGCACAAGGATCTCAATGGAACCTCTAAGTAAACTCCGCTGGACGTTACGACGCCACTTCGCCTGTCGAAGCCACACGGATCGGCCGGTACACGCTTGTAAGACTATGTAGAACGGTAATCGGTACAAGGGATACGTCTACGGTGTGCAGCTGCACCTCTAAGCATCGTTAACGCGAGATTGTTGCATGTGCTACCAAGTGATAAACCAGTGACGTGGAGCAGAGTTGCCTGTGGGCCAATTATTGCGGCAGCTACAACGCAGTGCCCTTTGATACTCTATTTATTATATAATGTTCGGTTATCCTTAGATATTCAGGTGAATTCACTTGTAGACACTACAATACAAACTTAAAAATGACGAGGCTTGTTTTGCAAGTAAGGTCCGATTTAAACTTACCAGTAATAGAAGTGAGGAAGCGAAATAGTAATTACTAATTATACAGTATCTTTTTCTAATTCCTTAACTAGCTGGCAGCCATTTAGTCTTACAAGGAGTGTATTTTAGGTGTCCGCCTCTGATTGCTTTGGTTTACGGATATGTTTTAGAGGACCGAAAAATAAGAGATACGTATTTTTCTATAACGGCCCGTTTTCATATTTAGGGGGTGAAACCACCCCTCAAAGTTTCGACCCGGAAGTACTATCTCGAAAACCAGAGGAGATACATGAAAACTTTCAATTGGTGGCTTTCATGGTTTTTTTATGTACAATAAACTGGTGTTAACAAATTGTCAAAAATACAATTTCTTTATAACAAAAAAATTTGTTATAACTTTATTTTACAACTTATTGAAATTTGCGTAATGACATAAAATGACGAGCACTTAAATCCAAATCCATTGGTATATTTATTTTTGAAATTGCCTCCTTAGTCTCGCAGTTTTTTATTATTTATATCCTGTGTGCATTTATTACCGCATGTCAGTAACTTACGATGAGTGGTGCAATAAATAATTAACATTACTTCTAAAATAATCTATTTTCATGATAAATAACTTTTTATTTCACCCGAAGAAATCGATCATAAATCTACTCCACTGTCGACTTGTACGGAGAAACATTGACTCATACCACTTACTAGCGATCCCACTCAATATTCTTCCATAGTTCTCGATCTTAGTTACACTTCCAAATCACCAAATTTCTGTACTAAATCAACGTGCATTCATACAGGCGACAAAGAGTCTACCACGGCCAAAGCACACACACACTAAAACGTCACGCGTTAAGCGCAAGAAGCTCGAAGCTACCAGTGCAACGGAACAAAGCACTTCAAACGTTCCCGTTCACAAAATTCGGATTGCTTCTCGTGTAGTTCAACGCCCGTCTTCCCAACATTTCTCGCACCTGTGAGCACTTTCAGCGCGGCCCCGTGTGTTTAATCCGCGCGTGAACAGGGGAGGGGGTATGTCTAAATCAACGACAGGTAAGTGGAAATTTCGTCGGTGAAAAAGAGCCGTCAACGGCGTCAACGGTAAATTAATTTGCGCAAACAGGCGCGAAAGAAACACGCACGAAACGAGCCGCGCGCATTACGTAATACACTAATTTCGACGGTGCTGGAGGTAATGTGTGCGTGTGTGTGTGTGCACGGTGTGTGAACAGGTGAGCAAACGTATGGAAACGTCGACGAGGGAACCGGAAAGGGTGTTGGAACTGCAGCTGCATCTCGAGGCGCCAGTCGAAACAATGAGAAGAAAATCTCAAAGATTCCACATCGTGAATGGAATCGCGACTGTTTGCGATTATCTCGAATAATATTTCCGGGGAGCGTTTTATTATAATCTTTCCAATGAACTTTAACGTGTCGTTCGTACTTATTGCATCCTGTGTGAGGAATAATAATGAAAAAAAGCACGGACAAGGAATATCATTCTACTATGATTGGTTGATTTTTGTGAATCCCTTTCAGTTAAACTTTAAAACGTAGTACAAGGACTTTTAGAATGATCCAATTATTTTTAATATCAGGATGCTTCAGAAGTTTTTGCGCATTTCCGTGTATACTTTATTACGAGAAGAAAATGTACGAAGAATTTAATCATCGATGTAACTTCCCACTTTCCAACGACTTCTTGGCATCTTATTACTAATTGATCGATTATGTTCTCTAAACATTCGCTGTCGATATTTGTCGGTCGTTCCCGACGTTTGAGATTAAAGATCACTATTACATAGTCTCGAAAACTAATATTAGCAGTTTCTCACATTCACTACATTGGTGCACGTATACTTTCTAAATATTTTCGATAGCCTGTGCAACATTTACCGCTTTTGTTGTGTTCATAAAGCATACAGGGCTTTATGTACAGTATATCAGCGTTCATTGCTGAAACCAGAACTATTAACTATTCGTTATAAATTCGGTTTTCTGACAGAAGAATGACGCTACACTGGTGCACGAAAAAAAAAAACAAAGTTTGAAATGGCATGAATAAATACCTGTCAACAGTATCCTACGGAATATGTAAAAACATTTGAAATTGCCTGATACATATTATACAAGATTTGACATAAAACTCTTTCATAAATCAGAAAAATAAAAATTAATGTAATATTTTAGGAATTAAGTACACGACCTTTTTTAAGGAAGCATTATTTAATATTGAAACAATTTTTAATATGATTAGAACCTAACTTGTTATGTTTATTGTTGTTGTTGTCAAACGAATCTTTTAAAAAGTGGGATGCTGAAAAATATTCATCGTATGAACTTGTAGGCAGTAAAGATTCAGTCAAGAATATGAGAATACATCGCGATTCGAGGACACCTGGTGAAAGTTCGTAGCTCGGTATATCAGGTATTAAGTAACACCCTGTAGATTCGGAACGTGCACACCGATAGTCTGGTACGGGTACTTGTATAAATTCATCAGCCCATCCAACGTGTTTCAAGCAAGCAACTATCGCGAGCAGACGTGACGATACAGCTGCATTTCATTAATTTCGAATGCAATGTACCGTTCAACATCATCGTAACATGTACACCGATTCCCAAACCGATACTATCTTTAGGAATAAACTTCCAGAAATAATAATTCCTGTTAGAAATGAGAAAATTTCTCCAGTGATCGATACTCTGTCAAATATAAGATATTTCATAAGAAGGACAATAAACTTCAAGGATTAGTCCGATCAAGAAAAATAATACAAAATTTTACTTCTTTTTTAATTTTAGTAAGGTTTATTTTAATTTCATATTATTAAGGTTTTCCTAAAATGTTATGTCATTCTAATCGTAAAATGAAGAGATTTATTTGTAGACAATCGAACGGACTCAGATCCTATATCTCATTGTCAATTTGTTACATAAATGATTAGAACACAAAATATGTTAAAATTCCGAAACAAAGTCAAATTGGAGATGGATTTATATGAATATTTTCCATTCCTTTTTGGTACTACAACCATATACGAACTTTAGTAAACTCATTCTGCTACCCTATACATAAAGTTATACCTACTGTTGCGATGTCCATTTTTTCAATTACAATCATTATTAAATTTATATTACCACATTTATATCATACACTTATTTCGATTTATTCTTTTGATTTGTATACACAATTGGTATTCACTCACATTTAAATCACATTGATGCAGACAAGTTTCATCAATTACCATCGATTAGCCTTCTTTGTTGTGCATTAATAATTTCACCAAAAAGTTTTATGCTTAAACGAAGCTTCTAGTTCCACAAATTCCTCTTGAGGTGGCAGAAAGAATCGTGCCCCTCTTATTATTACTATTTATAAGGAAATTACCGATGGTTAATTTTCGATGGTGGCCAACTAGGCTGCCATGTGATTGGTCTATCCGCGCGACCGCGAAATCGCATTAACTTCGGGTTAATATCCGCGGAAATCGTGGGTTCAGATCACTGGACAATTATCGTGGCCCGACAGCAAACGATGACCAATCGCAGGCCCGACGCTAGGATTTTCATCCTCGACGCATGAAACCTATCCCTGTAATTTCTCACCTCGCGTAAGCCTAACGCTCAGCGTATCCAGCTATGATTACCACTCTACATTCTGCCCTTTTGGAGAATGAACTACATGATTGAAAAACCGTAGAAGCACTTCTCTAAACTTCATATATTACCGGATAACTAGTTGTGTTTCGATGGAATTTCAAGATGGAATCACTGAGTACCTACTAACACCTAAAATTTCTTACATATTTAATTTTGTTCTGTTTAAATCGTTTATATATCTTATAAATGCACAAAATAATTACTGACAAGTACGATTATTGTAGGACTTCAAAAAATTCAGTGGCAAACCTGTGTTTGAGTACCATTTCGTTCTTGTGTCTGACCATCACAGCTTATTACTACTTCGATTATTGATTGAAAGCTTTGACAGTGGTATCATGAGTTTTTAAAAATAAATTGATTCCTCTTGATAGGCACGAGAGGATAAGATTGATAACAAGATTAACAACGAGAATTCGCTTATTTATTAGAAAGTCACATTTTCATAGATCAATTTGATGTATATAAGCTACAAACAAATTTATTCTCTTTATTGTGGATCATATTGGATTTTAATAACTTAGTATGTTTTCTATAGTGAACACCTAAAGTCTACAATCTAACAATAACGCGCTACCGTTTATATTCTTTACCAGTAGAAGTAGGTCGTTATCATCAGACCCATAAGTCAACTGTATCTAAAAGTATGTGTATGATTTTTCAAATTTATTATCTTAATCGAAGTTTCAAATGCAAAATTTTATACTGAATTTTCAATTTAGATTAGCATGTTGTAGCATTATGGATTATCATATCTATATGTTCCCCATGGGAATCTAGCCTGAAAATAGTTCTGCCTTTTGTCATACACTCTTGGGGATCTGCCGCATCGAAGTGTAATAAATTAGAGGTCTGGCTCTAGTCCTGGGTGTTCAGGCGTGACGAAAAGCAGATTTCCTTGGCTGGTGGCCTATAAATTTAAGAGTACCGCCCTCTTCTGGATTTATTACACGGCTATTGGATAATTTTTACGAAATTAGTAGATTAAAGGGATAAGAAAATAAAACATTCGTTAATCCTATAATTCCAATCGAAGCTTATGAATAGATGCAGAAATAATATGAAATATTCAGTATTGGAAATGAAACGTTGGATAGAAAAAAAAAGTAACTATGCACATATAATACATTTATCTCCTTTTTCAGTTATATGTAAATATACTCAGCAATATTGAGCGTAGAAATTTTCAAAATAATATTCTGGTTCAGTAAGAACACCGGAGTACAATCAGAACGATGAAATTGAAATAATAAACAGTACGGCCTATAATAGCTTTAGATTTGCCGAAAATTGTTGTTGGAATATGAATGGTGAGTGAACCTGTCTATAACGGTTTTATGTTTAAAATATGTAGAATTTTACAGAATGAATGAATATTACAGAAAATTCGAAATGCCATTGCAGTTAAACTATTTTAACATAACACTGTATTCTGAAAACATTTCTGTATACAGTAACATGATTCAACAAACGAAAAAGAACGAAGTACCTGCAAAATGATTTCCGTTCATATCGTAACGCGAAAAATAAATTCTCAATAATTCTAGCTTTCGGAGAACAATAAAATATAAAAAGAATATTGCAGTTTAAAAGGGGGCATGAATACGTACTAATACATCGGATCCATAGCGATTAAGATAAACGATGGCTAAGGATACAAAGAGATAGTAAAGCATGATACGCTGCTGCGGAGGTAATGTATTATTGATTGCATACTTGCAATTTCCAGCACAACGAAAACGTTGAAGCTTCATTTCCTGCACGGTAGTATCCCCGGAGAAATCTTGCCAAATATGTGTTGCTTAAACTGGCAGAAGATATGCCGGGGATTATTTCCTGCAAATGCACCGAACACCCCCTTGGAACAAAAACTGTTTACCCTGAACACTTTCCATAACGGGTGCAGTGAGTAATTACGTTTTTAGCGTTTATATTTCGATTTACAAGTTAGAAATAGAAAGGCAAATGGAAAAGAAAACATGAAATCACATTTTATGTATTATACAATGGTTAAAATCACTATGTACAAATTGTAATAAGTCTCATTTTCGGTTGTCGAGCTTATACTATTATATAATTAAATGTAAATTTTATCAAGATTTTTGTTAAATTATATGTAATGTGAAATGTTTGGATATAATTTTAATAAACGATCGTAGTTCCTCTATAGTAAATTTTTTAAACATTCTAAAGTAATATTTGTGTTGTTAATCATTAGATCTACATATATCAAATATTGTGAGTAGAAGTTGAATTATCTGATACAGATATACACTTGTTATCGTATCATTTTGAAAAAAACTATCGGATTTCGTATCATAACCAAGTACTCGGTCTGTAATTTTCTCTAAAAGTTCTATTCAGGTTCCTACCAACGTCTTTAAAAATTTCTTAAACGTTTCGAGACTAACAGAACAATATTTCCGAAGGGAATTTTTACAATGTTTGCTGAGATATATAGTCCCAAATTCAATTACTTATCTTTACAAGCAAAACTTACAAAGGAACACATATATTAGATATTCAGCATCCAAGGTGGAAAAACAGACTAGAATTGTATGTTCAAACTGTAAAGTTGGACTATGTATTAAATGTTTCACACATTACAATTTATACCATAATTAATTACCTTATTCTATCAATCATTGTTAACCATTTTGTAAGACACTTCAACGAATAAAACTAAATAAACCTATTTCCCAGTTGTTACAATTTTTCTGTCACCATTTAGACCAATTGGGACATATGATCCCATTGTAAAGAATTAATGGGACTATATATCTCATTTATAAAACTATGCCTAACCTATCTTTCTCTTCATATTTGAGACTATTATCGACCGTATTATTATATTATCGAGTTCATCGTTAAAAAAAAAACAAATTCGTCTCGAAAGGGCTAAGCATTGTACAAAGTCAAGTAACATTAAAAACTCCTGCTGTAAATAATACTTTCTACAATTTCTTGTAATGTACTAAAATAGCAAATCTAGGTCAAAGGTACCAAAACTCCACGCTGCAAACGCACCCTTAACAGTAACGCTAATTTGCAGACAAATTTCCACTGTCATCCCGCGTGACGCTAAACCGAGGGAAACTTCTTTCAAACAATTATCACGGGAACAACGTCAAGTTCCGGAAATTGTCGGAAGAACGAATTCCGTGAGCGAAATTGTCACCTTAAAACTCAACATCTCCCGCGGAGATTCCACGCCAGGGACGTCGCAGCGGCGTCGGCGGGGAACGGAGATCCACGGAACTGGAATATCATCGGGCGATCCTCGACGGCTGAGGGGATCCTGATGCACAAATTCGAGGATCCTAGACACGGGGGAGCAATGTTGCCGGCAAAGTCGCGCGATCGAAATTCTCCTGGAAGAACGGGTGCACCCTCTGCGAGACAGCCGATTCAAACTTCTCAACTGCGATTTACTAAATGGGGAAACGTTATCCTGATATCGACCGGATTAACCGACCCCCGTGATGATTTCCGGCGGAGTACCAAACGCAATGGACCGCGAATGATGTCAAAATCGTCGAATGTCACATTAAACTGTTAACCGAGTGAGAAAAGTTCCTTAATCACTTGGTTTTGAGTATAATTGCATCATTTGTTGACTGGTTTTTCACCTGTTTCGATGAGTATACTGAAGTTGCGTGTGTTAGGGTAGCTGCAGTAGCATAAAATAGTATCAAAACGTTTGTTGCCGGGTGAATTTTATTTATACAGGGTAGTTCACCTAATGTTACCATCTCAATTACTCGTAAATTATTGGCTGTATGAAAAAAATATTTTAAACAAAAGTTGCATGGTGTCATAGGTATTAATATTAATAAAGAAATACGGTCCAACTTGTGTTATGTTTAGTCTTATTTTCATGGGAAGAATTTCAGCAACATATTAACAAATTTTACTAATATCTTAGAAACTGTTCACTTTAGATACTATATAATTATTATTTTTTCATGCAGTACATTGGCGTAGCCGTGGGTAGTCGGGAGGGGGGGGAAGCACTTGCCTGTGCTAATCCTGTGCTAATCAAAAAACATTAATTCAAAGCAAAATCTAGTAATTAATACAAATGTATAGAGAGTTTCAATGTCTCCATATTCTACACACTAAACTGAATCTTTTGTGTTAACTATTCGAAGGTTACTAGTATAAACTTATGAATAGAACGTGAAACTATTCGTCGCTAAAAAGAACAAATATATTTTGAACTTGTTTCTCCGTTTCAACAACTTGCGTCTCCCAACAACGCTCGTTGTGTTTGTTTGTAAGTAACCAAAGTCAAACGCGTCACGCGTATCGTCGTTCGCGCTAACTGTTAATTAGAGAGGCAACGTATATAATTTATAACTAACTGCGCGGCGGTGCCGTCTATTCTGGTGGCCGCTCTTGTACGAGCAGTATTTCACCGCAACGAAATTCAGGCATAAATTCAACTAAATTCCTAGTCTACTACGCGGTGTTATTAATTAAACTGACGCCCGCGATCGATGCATTTGTTACTTCATTCTGCAAAGCAATCGGCCGAAGAACGTAGTAACGATCGGCCAACGGTTAATTACAATTGTAATACGTTCTCTGTGAATACGTGTAATCTGTCGTTGACACGATGCCCTCGTTAGCGGACCACCACACTCGATAGAATGTATTGCAACACGCTGTTTGATCTTTCGATGTACCGATAAATTAAATTATTCAGTCGTGGTAGAACATGAACGTTGCATATTTGATTATACTTACGAGATTTGTAACAGTATGTTAAAGTAGATGGACGTTGCAAAGACACGTGATTACAGCTTTTAGTAATTAATACTACCCATGGGAAAGTATTTTTTAAAACAGCCTTTTGCGTCACGAAGTATCTCAACGAACCCAATTCGCTGTGAATCGAAGCGAGCAAAACCATCGTACCTACTCTTTCCATTTCAACTGCTGTGAATTTCGTATTGTTTGAGTAAAAGTGTCATATTTTGTGCTGGCTGAACTGATCTGAAACTTTTAACGCCCAGACCTTTAAATCACTATTTCAAAATTATGAGACCGATACATACATTGTATCTTGTTATTTTTATGTCAAACATATCCATATTAAACCGACAAACTAAAAATATTTTATTTTATTTTTGTAGAAAATACTTGAATTTCTCAACCAAAAACGTTGAGATCAACTTTATTGTGAATAAAGCTACAAATACTTACAGACAACAGTGAGGTACATAATAACCGGCGATAGAATTTAACGCAATTTAAAGCTGCGAGTTAAAGGGTTAACGTCCCCAATATATTGGAAAAAAATTACATGTCTCCACTGAAAAAACTCCGGCTGAAAACAATTTATTTTCGAAATGTCTGTTAGGCTCAGTCTACTTAAAACAGATCAATTCTGGTTAGTAACTTTGTATTATTACAAGGTTTCAAACGGCTGAAATATTATGGAAACCGTTAGAGTGAACACACTGTATATGTATGAAACAAATATCCCTTGTACAAGAGAAACGATAGAACGAAGGAGAAGCTAGGAGTGAAACAACGTCGATGGCCAGGCGTGCAGTGCCAAGAATTCGTCCCGAAGAGTACATCCATCGTGCATTATTGCACAGGCTGCTCGCACGGTCACGTAGATGCATCCCGTAACCGTAAACACCGCGGCCAGCAACAGCTTTTCCATATTTCTCGAGGAACAGCGGCACCGTCCACGGACCGGCACGGTTTTCCGATCCCCCCACCCTCCCCTACCACGCCCCGGAAACGGAAGTTCTCGCAGGGTGAACTTCGTCGACGGACACGTAAGCGGTTAATGCACCGCACGAAAATATTCCGTGGGGCAAAAATCCGACGGCAGTTCCCTCTGCTTAGATTTCATTTCCAGCCTGGCGAACGTCCAAGGAGCCTCGACACAAAAGACGGTGGATCTCGTAGCCACGGATGTATCGAAAAAACCACGGCTTCTGTTGTAATTCTTTGCTACGGGAAATAAAGAGTACCGTTTGTTGTTGCTCGTAATGCCGCCGGAAGATTTATTGCCGCGAAACGAAATCCTTTCTGGGGAACGTTTTGATCTGATAAGATTCCTGCTTTCGTATCGACCAGGGGAAAATAGTAGAATAAATTCTAGGGAATTTTAACCTCGTGACCTAAACCGAATTTTACTGATTCCAAACTTCTTCTTACTATGTTATATTGACGGTTGGTGACGCTCTGAGAAACCGGTGCAAGTTTTGTTAAAGCTTCTGTTGATATTAACCCTCATCCGTCCCTTGTGTCAATTTAACACATTCGTCTCCTAAGAAATTGTGTTATTCTGTCGTGTATAGGTAAATTTAGCTGAGGCTCCGTGACTTTTATTTTAAAGATTTTGTAAATCTAACTATTTATTTATACATTATATAAATTTGTTATCACTGTGTCAATCGGACACCGAGGGACAAATTGAGTTGGGAAAATGAGGGATGGATGATAGTTGAAAATATTGTATGTTGTGTAAGTATGTATTAGGTGTACCAATAAATGGTTAACTGTGCTCTTGCGAAATTTTGTATGTTAGAATTTTGATTTTCTTATATCCTCTGACATCATCACTCAGATAATAGTAGGATAGGGCGTCATATGAGTTGCAGTCGTTGGAAATGGATTCTGTGATGATGTCAATGGATATATTCTCTACGTTAAAATTCGTGGTTATAGCCGTGTTGATATAATGAATGTTACACTTTCAACCAGAACTCGGTCAGACGGCGATTCATTGGCTCGCAGCCAGGGTGAGAATTAAATCTAAACACAGAAAACCACCCATGGATTTCGGAGTTAAGCGTTTCACGTCCATTTATACTAGCATAACAATCAGCTGCTTTAATGTGTAATACTAAACGATTCTGTAATGATTAATGACAGTGTGACCTACTAGGCGATCATATTACATAGGTATTAAAATTGATAAAATTGATGACCCATTTTTCCGAATTTTCAATTATTATTTCATTTTTATGTTTCTGACCTTCTCTTTCCTACAGAATTTTGATCATTAGAAAGGATTTAACTCGTTCGATAATTATAAACGTTTTAGCAAGTTCAGATTAAAAGGTAAAACGGTATTTGAATAAAACATTGTTTAAACGTTAAAAAAAAAATACGTATATACGTATATACGTATTTTTTTTTAGTATTCTGTCCAATAGCTCGGAAATTATTAGAAATATAAAAACCGTATGAAATATTTTCATGAGATCTACAATTTCACAGAGTTGTAATAAAATTGGCGATTGTCAATTCTGTTGAGTTCACGGTTGCTACGAGGCCGAAGAAAGTGAGCCATAAATAACCGAAAAGTCCGCTCCGGCCTCCACAAAGGTGGTCGGACGGGGCCAAACAGCGTCAACTCACACGTGTCGGTGAAATTTTTTCCCTGCTCCTCGAGGAAAACAATGTACATTGTACTTTCCAACTCGAAGCAACGGGTACGTTGGTGGTCCTCTTTATTTCGGACATTTTCAAGTCGATGTACGTGATGTCTCTTTTCTATCTCGAAGCAATAGGTACCCTGGCAATAAATTAACGGACTACGCACCATGGTGAAACTGCGCGACGGTTCTTTCCTTGCACTTCTGCAAAGCACGTGTTATCCTAGAACCGTTGGTTTCTTTTTACCTAAATCTTGTCGTGGTGGGAGTGAACTAACAATGTAACGATGGGAAACTACTTGGGGGTAGAGGAAGCCCTTTTGGAAAAATTCTGCCAGTCGGTTAGCAGCAGGGCGACAGAGATGTTCAGTTCATGGGAGTATTACGCAATGTTATGGTGGTACGTACAGAATAACGGATATGCGGGTGTTGCTGTGCAAGTGTTTGGTTACGTAAAACATCTGAAAAATTGAAAACAATCGGCCCTTTCCGGGGATACGAATTTTCCTAACGTAGTAACAACACGTTGGATTAAAAATACATTAAGTGATTGTGTCGGGTGATCAGTGTTAGTGCAGTGCAGTGAAGTGAATACATATTCGATGGATTAACCCGGCGGTACTTGACGTTGCAACTCTTAACGTCTGCTGGTGTCGCATACCTGCGATCACCAGTGGCATGGACTCTACCCTGCCATAAACCATTTCGTCCGTCGATGCCCAGGCTCGGTACACTGACCTACTGACGCAGGTTTCTACGCTGCAGGTGAATTTCCGTAAGGGTGAGTTCTATTCAGTTTATTGGTCATTATTGTTTTATTAATTTCACCGAACTGCAATCACTTCTCGTTTATTCTTTGTTACATTACCTTTTCCGTCA